>NC_068364.1:2313348-2535848 GCF_020536995.1 Dreissena polymorpha
ATAGATGTTTATTGCTGATAAGGTGTTAAAAACACCACTAAGCTGGCGAGTGTTTTTTATAAAAAGCAGATAAAAGGATTAGTTATCGTTAATAAAGGAAAAAAAGACATTGAATTGCAACTTTTATAATACTGTGCAATCATTTATTTTTGCCAGCACGAAATTTCGTCATTTTTGTAAAAATGACGTTTTCGTCAGCACTAAAATTGCCAATTGCTGACTTTGAAAAAAAAAATGCTTCAGTCAATATCTGATTTGTTTTTTCCGAAATATATCGCAGTTGCGAAAAATGGTAGTGGGGAAAGAGGGAGGACACTTGAGAGTCACTTGCAGGAGGTGGGGCCTGATTGTCACATGTCAATATACTAGTCTTTTGTTATCAGGTGATCAGTAATTTGCCCCTATTAGTGTATCATTATTATGATTAGCAGATTAGTGGGACCGAATAACCTTTAACGAGTGTTTGAAACCCGAGTTTGAAACAGTGAAGCCAGTCGCCAATTTGTCTTATTCATTTATTATCATGGCCAAACTTATAACAATCTTACCTATATCGGCGCAACTTAGAGAAGGTGCGAAGATTATTGGTTAAAATTAGTGTTAGCAATCTATTTGGTCAGTTTTCAATAAAGTTTCAAGTGTTTTGCATCGTAAATATTTGATCACTTTAAGTACAATAATTTTTGGAAGTGTAAAATTAACAGTGCATTATGGGACAACGGTTTCATAGGGCAAAGTTCAGATTTAATTGTAACTACCAATGGACGAGTGAGTTTAAATTAGATTGAATGCAATGGGATACAAAGCAATGTTTTATTGCGTCATACTCAGTAATTCGAAACACGTGTTTTCTGGGGATTTCCTGAAAATCGCGCAAAAATAAAAGTGAATTTCTGAAAACAATTTCCCTATGTTTGGATGGAACTAATGTCATGATTGCTTATTTCTCTTTACCTGTTACGTTTTCAATTGCTACAAGTAACAATTATTTGAAACATGTATCGTAAAACTTGTAAAAGATATCAATGATTAAAAAGATCGATAGCCCATATAACGTAGCACAAGCTATTTTTACACCTGTACTGTAGTTAAACGCAAACAACCAAACACAAATCAACATGTTCTGTATTTATTAGTAATCAAGGCGGAGAATGTATGTACGGTAAGTATATACATCATCATCTTTAAAATTTGTTTATTGTCTTTGATCCGGATCTAATCCGGTGCGTGGAGGCTGTATAATCTTCTGCAACAACACTGAAAAACACAATACACACAATCCAGTCCTACTCGGTTACTCCTTTCTCCATGATTCAACAAGATCAGGGCTAATCTATTTAACTGTTCAGGGGTCATTATCAAAGTGGTGTAAAGCGCTGATCACTGTTGGAAGTGATAACATGAGGGGATTTATTGACCATATCTAATTACAAGATACTGGTGTAGAATGCTGAGAATTCAGAGGGTTAAACATTGCTCACACACTAAATGAATAAGATTGTAGAAAAATACAGGGACATGCATTTTAACCCATTTATGCCTAGCGTCTAGAAAAAAGGCCTTGGCAAACGGCGTAGACCCAGATGAGACGCCACATGATGCGGCGTCTCATCAGGGTCTGAGCTGTTTGCTGAAAAGAATTTCAGTAAGAAATATTCTAAATATAGAAATAAATATACTAGACATTAAAATAATAAGAACAGATCAGAACTTGTACATAGTTTATTATTGAATTGAACAACATATTAATTAATGTTAATTAAACTATGTTATGGCAAGTATATAATGCGAAGAGTATGTAATGATCTCAGAGAATACTGAGTAATTAAAATTGTGTTATATAAAATTATACTGCAGATGTTTTCCATTACACATAATTATCAAATTATTCAGAAGTAAACAATTGAATATTCCTTATGTTTTCAATGTACATCTATTAACCCATTTATGCCTAGTGGACTATCCCATCCTTCTAAATAATTGGATCAATGTATTTCCGAAATTAGGGATGTCTACTTTATTAATTTCTATAATTATATAGAATATTTTTTACAGAAATTTCTTTCAGCAAACAGCGCAGACCCTGATGAGATGCAACATCATGCGGCGTCTCATCTGGGTCTACCCTGTTTGCCAAGGCCTTTTTTCTAGACGCTAGGCATAAATGGGTTAATGTTCATATAAACAAGTTGAGATGTAAACAGTCGTTAAACTGCTGGACTACTGACATCCTCAGTCGAGAGCCACCGATCACTGAATGTTTCCACCCATTAATCTCGATACATTCTCCTGGTGGTGGGTCCGCAGGGGTTGATCAATCCCCTACGTGTCAGTAGACGGCTGCCAGCTCCTCTCTTCTCTCCTCAGCCAAAGCCATCTCGATGCTCTCTCCGCTGCATCCCCAAGTCTGTTGACCGCTCGCTTTCTGTCTCTTCCTGTCAGAGAGACTTTGACGGAAAGCCTCGGACGCCGACCTCCAATGGGAATAGCCACGTGTGCCACCCCTTCTCCTTGCATTCCCTCTGCAGATCAGCATATTTTGCTGTTTTCCTCTCCATCACCTCATCACAGCGCGACTCCCAAGGAACTGTGAGTTCAACCATCACCAGACACTTGTCCTTTGCCGACCAGATCACCATGTCGGGGCGTTGTGTTGTCTGGACTACACTTGGGAAAACCAGCCTGCGTTTCAGGTCAACAGCCATCTCCCATGACTGCGCACGATCTAGGATCGATGCTGCTTGCGCCTGCTGCTTCTTGATGGTTTCCCCTTCCTTTACAAACTGCATCTTTCTGGTCTCTTTCACAGTCCTCTTCTTTCGCCTCTCCCTTTCCACTATGTCTGCCAGTTCTTGGAGGACCTTGTCGTGTCTCCACCTGTATCTTCCTTGTGTAAGGGCTGTCTGGCAAGATGATAGTGTATGTTCTAGCGTGCCTATCTTTCCGCAAAGTGGGCAGGTTGGGTCGTCACGTTTTCCCCATCTGTGCAGGTTTGCTGGTGAAGGTAGCAGGTCGTAGACTGACCTGAGCAGGAAACTGATGCGCAGAGGTTCGCTACGCCAGATATCCGCCCATGTCATCTTCTTTCCTGTAGTCTGCCACTTTGTCCAAGCACCCTGGCACCCCATTGCCACTGCCCTTATGCCTCGATCTTCTTCTTCGGCCAGACGTACCTCTGCCTGGACCATCTCCCTCCTTGTCCTACTGTCCGCCTTCTTCCAACTCCTCGTCTCCGCAGAGCCCAGACCTTGTGTTCCCACTGCCGTTGTTCCCACAATGTCTTTGTGTCGCAGGCGGCTCTCGGCTTGCACTACAGCCTGGCTAGCGGACCACTTTCTTCCCGTCCTGGTCTCAACACCTGCTCTTCGGACCATGTCATCCCTTGAATCCTTCAGCGTCATGACAAGTCTGGCCTTTGCCACCTTGTACTCCTCCACCAACGAACTCAATGGGAGCTGTAGTTGATTTGATCGTCCATAGAGTCCAATGTTGCTGAAGCTGGGTGGTACGCCAAGCCACTTTCGCAAATGCCTACTAATGGTTCTCTCCAGTCCTTCCACCACTGTTGTTGCCACCTCATAAAGCATCAGTGGCCACATTAGTCGTGGGAGAAGTCCATTCTGGAATAACCAGGCCTTGAATTTGCCAGGTAGTCCGCTTTTGTCAATCTGCTTCAGCCCTTCAGTGAGCTGGTTCTTGATGCGCTTGATGTTGTTCCCATCTTGGAGTGTAGCATCATACCACTTCCCAAGGCATTTAATGGGGCTGTCCATTATCGATGGTATGTCCTCACCTTGCACTGTCAGATTGAATTTCTTGGTTGGTTGGCCTTTCCTGATAACAAGTGCTCTGGACTTTCTGGGTTTGAACCTCATTCTGGACCAAGTTGCTGCCTCTTCTAGGGCCGAAAGCATCCACCTTGCTTGGATGTGGGTCTTTGCTGTCAGAGTGAGGTCATCCATGAATGAAATAACATAAATAGTATGCCACATAAACTTTATAGAATTCTTGTCAATTTATAATAATAGAATGATAAGCTGCTATATACATGTATATTTTGTATTGTCATGATTGTAACCCAAACTTTTCTAGCAAGGAAATTTAATGGAATAAACATTAATTTTTACACCAAATACCAACTTCACCTTTGTAATTCACATAACAATTGTTCACATAATAAACATACCGGGTAACTATGTTACTAATCAGAAAGTTAAAAAACAAATTTGTTAACAATCAACTTTACAGGAATTATCAACATGAGTATCCAGCATGATATTTGCTAGTGGAGTGTTGAACTGGACTTAAATTATATAATTAAATGAATTAATTAGATGTAGTCGCCTGTGGTTGATAAATATTAAATACAAAAATGTCTCAACTTAAAGATCAACATGAATTTTGCATTGATCTACTTCAAACATATTTTCCATCTGTGTACTGGTTCATCAATCATCATAATTCTTTCTGAAAAACAAGAACATTAATTTATTGTTTGAAATTCTTCTCTGTAAAATAACAGCATGCTTGTATTTGTGTACACTTATCTTTTTTAATATGTAACCACTTACACACATAAATTGTACATCTATTCAGATTCAAGACATAATTTCCAACACTATGTAGGCAAGCTAAATTAAGTCAGTCGAAAGGTTGCGCCGCTACGGTACCTGATCAATTAGATTTTATTAATGATTAATACTAACGATAACTAACATTATGTATAAACTTATCGATATCACATGGGTTCAAACCCTTACAACTTCCTACACAATCAAAATAAAACATTATGTATATCAGAATTAAAGTAAAATGTAATTATGCAACATAAGGCTACAAAATTTGAAATCAACACTTTTGCTATTGTCGCCATATATGGTATTTCCATTGTTTTCATTATAGTCAAGGACTTTCGAGAAATTTCGGGAAATATCTTTCTGTAAATAATGTGTTGTTTTACCTTGGAGTTGATTGTGCCTGTGGCCGTAGTTTGCGCCTTCGTCCTTTTTGTGGTGTTTCCTCTGGTTTCCGTTTTCCTTTCTTCCTCAGCCTGAGCGCCAGTCCTCCTGGATCTGTAACCGCACATTCCCCAATACGGTTGATATGTGAATCTGGACCTAGATCGAATTCTATCTCTCCTTTGTCTGTTTTAGTAAGACTACCACATAGCAGAAAATTTGGCATTTGTTTCGAATGGTCCCCAGCGGTCAAGTAATAGTCTATGAGACACTGGACATTCTTGGACATTTTTTCGATTGTACTTATTGGGGGCATCCAAAGCTGTGGATTTCTGTAATCTTCCAATGACTTTGCATTAACTGGCAATATTGACATTTGACGTATTTCATCAAAACTGAAGTCGTCCGCGTTTAGCTTCTTTGCGCAATACAAGTACTTTATAAGTTCCTTGTATATGTCTGGGTTCAGCTTTACGTGTATGGTGCAGTCAGAGGGGTGTTCAAAGTCAAACAGTGACGATCGCAAGTGGGGGTATTGCAGGAAGACCTCAACTGTTTTTGTATGTGAAATTCCATGCAACTTTGGAAGGAAGTCATTGCCAGCCATACTGAGAACAAGGGCTAATTTCATTCCAATGTTCTTGTCATTCCATTTTTCCTCCAATGCGGTCAATATGCCTGTCACATGGTATGTGTCATAGAGACCGACTGGCTTCTGAAGTATAACAAAGACACTATTTTTGAACTTTCCGTCTGATGTACGGGGCCAACCATGTGACAAAGCAAACATGTGGATAACAACCGCATCAATATCCCCAGATGTGACGATGCTAACACAGGCGTTTCCATCTAACAAACGATCCTGGTATTCAGTCAGCCAATCAACTTGGGACATTTCGGCCTCCCCTTTAGTTTGTTTTATATATGTAAGGATGTCAATGTCTGGCTCTTTGTCTGCATACATCTTGGCACATATTGGATGGGCATATCTCGGGCAACAGCAGCATTTAGGATGTTCTGGGCATGAGCAATTTGACATGTGTAATTCGCTGTCTATGCTGATGGTGATATGTTTCTGTACTTTAATTTTGTGTATATTTCTAGCCAAGTATGTGCTGATGAGACTTTTTCCCTGTGGTGTTGTGACAATTGAATTTTTGTGGAACGTTTCTGAGGACAGCATTTCTTCTGAAGTTTTAAGATGGGTGACACTGTATGCTTTTTTTGAAACTCTTTGTGATCTTGTTGCAGCCTTGAAATCATCAGGAGTAAACTGATATTTTTCTTCACAGATTGCTAACTCCTGCACATTTGGCAATTGCAGTTGCGTTTTCTTGATGACACCGTTTTCAATATACTTTAAATACTGTTGACCAGACGATGCATTTGTTTTAAATTTCACCCCAGCAAATTCAATTGTTGCATGTGATGCAGTCTCCATTACTGGTTTTGGAATGCTTCTTTTTGAAAGGAAAATGAGATTGTGTTCTTCCAAAATGTTGTTGTTTTCTTCATTGGTGTTGCTAATTGCCTCATGTACTGTCTTCACCAAGGCATTCTTCATACCGGATGATTTCAAAACTTTTGGTTTCGTACAGTCTGGTTTGACAATTGCCTGGCAAGCATTCATCTCTGAACTAAGACAATCGAACCGCTGTAGCTGTTTTTTAACAGTCTTCTTTCTGACATCTTCTCGCCTGTCGCGATCTGTTTTGGTTTCAGTATCAACTTTCGCAAACATTCGCCTGATAGTTACTCCTTTTGTTGATTTCACTTTTTGCAAAAGCTGTTTCGGTCCAGCTACATCATTTACATTGGGTATGTCTGATTTTGATGTACCAAACAATCCTTCCTGGGCTGCATACTTTTTAATCAAGAACTGGCCAAGCTCTTTTGTTTCAGAGTCAAGCACTGCAGGAGAAAGTACGGTCTTGTTATTATCATACACATTGTACACCTTTTCATCTTCATCTAGGCATATACCGCCTTGTCTCAAAATCAGGCTAAGTATTCTTACAATGTATTTCTCATCTGTGTTTGTTGTGCTAAAACCCAGCAATTCTTCCTGAGTTTTTTCTATCTTGCTATGTGCTGTTCTTTCATGGGTGTCATCCAATACATCTATGAGAGACATTCTGGGCAAGACGGACGCCACTGTCGAACCGGATCTGAATGCCTTAAGTGCATCCTTATGGTCCATCTCTCGCTGGGTATCTCATGCAAAGTTTACTTCACTTCCTCTATTGGGGGTACTGAAAAGCGAGTGTTTCATGTTTTGGTAGTATATTCCACTTTTGTAATACTCGTGTAGAAGTTTTGTAGTAAATGCTGCGTAAGAGGATGCACCATTCAGGAACGAAAATGGCAGGCTAGATTTCACAGCAGCTAATAACATAGAGAATACTAGGTTAGCGTTGAATACAGAGAAGTTTATGTTGCGAGGCTTAGAACGCCGGAAGCGCGAGCCTTGGCGAGCGCTTTCGGTGTTCGAGCCGAGCAACATAAACTTCTCTGTATTCAACGCTAATCCTAGTATTCTATTTATCCCATTTGATTTTTTCAACGTGACATTTAACATAAATAGATCTAATAACCTTAACAATAATTTTAATTCAGTCATAAAAGCGCTTAAAATCTAACAAATGTAACCATGCGTAGTGATATACATGTATTTGTTCTGGTACGCAAAATAGTCTTTAAAAAATTCACACACAAACTGTAAAACAAGTAAAAATATCACCATATGCCTACATTCAATTTTACGCAGTATGCGAATTTTAACACATTACGACCGCGAAAAAAAGATTTTACTTTACTATAACTTATTTTATTTTCGAAAGAAAATGATCAAAATCCAATATGGCGGCGATTGCTCCTGACAAAATGCTGTCGATGTCAACATACATGTACACCATCGACGACCTAGTTCTGGCTACCATAACTATAAATGTCGCTTTTTATGATTTTTGACTGGCGCGACTTTGTACAGGTCTGTCAATACTAAATAAACTGTACGCTGAAGTTTCTTTAGCTATCGAAGACCTTGACAATTTTGACGAGTAAACAGACAATTGCAGCGACTGACACTTTATTTGACAAAATAAACAGGGCAATACGTTTTCCGACTTCGGACGATGAATTTAAGGACGCGCAGAACGTGTTTTTTATATAATGTTATGGGTATGCCGTGTGTGATCCGATGCATCAATGGCGCCCATGTTAAAATCATTTCCCCGAGAACAGGGAACGACAAAAGTACAAACAAAAATCAAAACACGTAAGAACTAGTATCTTACCTTTAGTTATCCTTTAAAATCCATCTAATAATCCATTTAACTCAATAATTGACGATTTTGCATCTAGGGTCATTAATAATTATTTTAGCAAAGACCCTTATGCCATTCTATCACTTTATTCAAATGAGTTTATGAACGCGATAAACTTTCTTCTTCGTCACACGCTACGTCATGTACTCTACATTACTGCTGTTCAAATGAACCGGAGCAGTTTATCTAATAATAGCCGTTGGTAAACTCGGTTGCATTTGCAGATTTCTGCATATAAACATAATTATGTTTAAACTTGCACACTGTTTTATTTATCTAAGGTAAATGCCCTTATTGTACGAAAAAATAATCTAATATAAAAATACACAAAGAATGGAAAACATTCAAGTACACAACAGATGAATGAGTAGAAAATACCCGTGTACAAATGGGACGTTCCCAATTCCAGTGTGGTGCTATTTTTACCATCTTATACTTTACACAGCTCTATGCCTAACGTGAATTAAATAGGAAAGCAAACATAGCAGATTATTCATGAACTGTGCGATATGTGTATGGCTTGTTGTACATTCTTAATATTTAAGTTAAATGTCAAAAGTATATGCTTTGGTTATAAACAATGCACATTACACTAAATAATGTCATATGACTAGATTTAAAGGTTGAAGGTCGTATAATTTTGAAGCTCAAGTTTTGTCGACTTTGTTTCTTATGAAAAATCATTCAGTGGTAAAGTAAATATAAATAAAAAAATAACAAAACAAAAATCGTGTAATTTTATATTTTATTTCAACATTTCTTTTGGTGAATATGTCATATATATTTTTTTCTGCAAAATATGCACATTTTCTTTTCATGGGTGACCTTAAAATTCGATCAATGAACCAAACAATATCGACCTAATTTTAGCGCATATCGCATGACGTCATTTAAAAAGTAGTCCGTGCACGCGACAGGTATATTCCACAGTGTTGAATACAAGCAAGTATATTCCACAACGTGTTATACCGTCAATGTCGCGGTGAAAATGGGATAAAAGTTGTATCCCTGAGGAGCTCCGAGACGTTCAGCAAATGCTATTGCGCATACTTCATCACAGTGAGTCATGATGTCCCTATGAAGAGCAAACGTTCCATTTCTTCGGGAGCCTTCCTCAAGAAAGGAAGTGAAGCTCATCCAATGTGCATCAATATTCTTTGAATCCAAGACATCGGTAATGACTTCTTCTTTTTTATCAGCATGGTACTTTTGAAGAAAGACGATGAAGAATGCAAGATGTAATGCTGTGGACAATCGCCGTATGTATTTTGTACCCATTTCTATGTGATCAGCTGATATCAGCTTCCTCCATTCCTGAAAGTCTTCGTCACGCATGTATTTTAGTATGTGAAGAACTCCGGCATCTTTGTATGCACTGCACAAAATGGTAATTTTTGATTTCCGTATATGTAGTGCTGGAAACTCTGGCAGAAATCGTTCGTACTTCTTACTAGTATCGCGTAGTTTCAGTAAATTGACAGCAATTTTGTGGTCCGGGGCAAATAGAATCTTATTTGATGTTTCTTTTGTGTTGTCGGTTTTTACCAATACATCGTCAAGAATTTCTTTTAGCTTTTGAATATCATCATCGCGACCAACAGCAGGGGGTGGGTGTCGTGATAAAAGCGGAGGCAGATTGTACTTTTTATAGCCAAGATGAGACAACACTCTGTTTTCATAATGATCTGCGTTTCTTGTCGAACTAACAGAGGCTTCTGTTGCCACTGTACTTGAATAATCCATTGGGTGTTGTTCAACATCTATATCTTCTTCAACATCACTATGTACTTTGAAAACAGGGAATCATCCAACGTTGAATTCATAATATCAGTTCCAGGCTGCCCATCATTTATGCTCCGGTCAAGCTGAATGCTCTCAAGCTCCTCAATTGCATCCGGCTCTATTTCAATTTCATCCGTTTCTGTTATAACATCTACCCCAATGTGAGACAATTCCTGCAAGTCTTCATCCTCCTGTAGAAAAAAACCCCATAAAGACGACATAGGCCTTAAATTCGAAACATGGAATGTTTTTTTAAGGGCTACGAGAACCGAAGTAGAAGTACAAGACAAATCATAGCTGTAAGTATTTTAAAATCCAATGCCCAATTTTGTGTGATAGTTATGTCATTTACACCTAATTAAATATCCAATATGTCAGCAATTTGTATTTAGGGTTGTGTTTCCCTTTAAAATTAGTAAGTCTTGAAATATGTTAATCCTTGTAACTGCAATGTAACCCATTTGTCAGTCAAATATTGTCGGTTTAATGTGATATTCAACAAGACAGTGATCATTGAAAAATCACACATTTTCATAAATCTAAAAATTGGTAAATGTCAATTCAAGGTACCTGCATATCAAATATCTAAGATATCAGCATATAAAGGAGCTATGAACTCAAGTGGAACATATGACGTAATGGTGTAAGACAACATAAAAAGGTGCTTTCAGTGTGCAAATGTATTGCATAAGCACTTACTTCTACATCACCCAGCTGTAGTGACGCAAAGGATTTATCTAAAGTGTCACTCTCCTGTCTGGTGGGGGAAAGTAGATGCATTTTTTCTGAAACAAAAATAAAGGTCGATATAAGCACATGTGTATTGAACGATAGTATAATGAAATGCATTGATTGTCTGTTGATATAATTTACATGTTTGGTAAAACTTGCTAATTAAAGGATAATGCCCTTACATATATGTAAACTTTAATTACATTAGTAAAGTTGAAACTTCATCAGATAAATGCAAAACTTCATTTTATAAAGATTAAACTTCAATATTTGTATACATTAAAAACTTAATTCGCCTTTAAATTATATAGATAAAACTACACTGTAAAGACATTCAGCATGGATCCGGTGCCTATTTACATTGCAGGTCGGAAAAGTGTTATGTTCCATTGTCTCTAAATAGGGGTCATTTACGTAAGAATTGTGACTAACCGATTCATGTTTTATAATGCAACATTAAACCATCGTGTAGGTGATGAAATTCCCTTTCCAATGAAATATCATTCATATTGCGTTAACAATATAAAAGTTCTTAATCAATTTGCATTTTTTCCCGAATGCCCCTCTTAATTTACATACTGACGAGACAATTGGTCCCATATATAGGGAGACGAGATAATTTTTTCTGTCGAACATCTATTTTACTTTACAATATATTTTTTTCAACCAAATGTTAAATTACCTTTCAACACTGCTTTCCAGATGTCACTGTATCCAAATGTCACTAGCTTCTTGAAGTCATTAAACCCTGATTGTTGTTTTGTAGTTAAATGTATTAACAAGTTGTCAACATCAGAACTATTTAACACTTTGTCTTGCTTACACTTGCATATAATATCCACACAGGCTTCGCAATCAGCATCATGCCAGTTCACACATTCTAATGCATCTTTTGGAATTCCTTTAATGGTGATTGGCAATGTGCAGATTTGCATAGACCGGCTTTCTCCTGGATCGGGATCCGCATGCTTTTTAAGCCGTACTAAGTTGTCCATCATTAGGACTAAGACGCAGTCTCTTAAACAAACTTTTTCTGTGCTTTCAACAGCGCTTGTCTCATATGTCAATGAATATTTTTTAAAATATGTGTTAAAATAGGTATTTTCACTGTTTGCCATGTCTTTCAACTTTTGTTCAGCTGTTGTTAAACTTTGGGTTAGCCCTCCTGCTGACGTCAAATTAAATACTGCTGACAGGGAATGATAATTCATCGACAGTTCCTGTGTGCTTTTGTCTTGAAGAATTCCACAATACCTTTTGTTTAAAATATTCAAGAAACTGTCATATTGCATGTACAACCTTGTATATTTCCAGCGATTTTCCTCCTTCTTTATAAAGTACCGGTAAACGGCACTTTCCCAATTACGAAAAAAATACAAATTTCCCAATTGCTGTCCTTAAATTTCCAATTAAAGGTAAAAAAAAAAAAAAAAATTTTTTTTTTTTTTTTTCTTAAGCAACATTTAGTTAGTTTCCCTTTGCAGCTCTATAGCTTGAACCTAGGTTTATATAATATTGACAGCTTGAAAACACTTGGTTATCAATTATAAAGTATTTGGGAGCAAAAAATCAAATACACCAATTTCCCAATTTGAGGTTTTCACGACTCGATTTTTCCCAATTTTGAGGTTTTCACGACTCGATTTTTCCCAATTGGACAAGGAAAATCGCTGATTTCTTTTTCAAGAACTGTTTGGTCTCATCTGCTCTTTTAAGTGACCTTTGGTTGATGAATATTTCAAACAGAATTTGGCAAACAAGAGGAGTTTCAATATACCACTCCCAGAGCACATTAAATGATTTTGTGGACAATGGCTTTGTTTGAGGTGTACCATAGCAACATTGACATGTTTCATCAGTATCTTCAAAGATAGAATCTGTGTCATAATCATAAGATTTCCAATGATACAAAACAGATTCATTTAGTCTTCCGGACAGAAAATCATCTCGCAGTTTAAAACGCATGTATTCCCCTGAAGAGTCTTTATACTTTTTTATAGATCCAGAAAAGAACACAAATTCTGAACACGTTTCCATGTGGTTTGTTTTTACATATGATGATATAATAGTCTTAATATCAGGAATGGAAGCCTGGCTGTCTTCTGAAATGTCTGCATAAACATGTAATGACTTATTATGCGTACAGTGACTGGTACAATCAGACAATACAATTGTATTCAAAAAGCACTGGTCAGGCATTGCATTCATCACTTGTGACTCAATGATAGAAGGACTGTGTGTATTTTTTCCACTGATACATATTCGCTCACCCATTTCAGCATGTTCCCGTCGCTTTGTTCTTTCCAAAATTTCATTTCTTGACTGCTCCATTATCGTCCCGGCAAGTTGGTGCGCCTGTTGCATTTCGGATAAAAATTTAGTTTTTTTCATAATTGTTGTCTCATATGTATCACTTTCAATTTTAAAATCTCCTTCTCTCATAAAATGCATTTCAAAGAAACATATTTTCCTCCAGCTTTCTTCAGTAAACTCATTTTTGTAAAATGAATTTAATGTTGTAATGTCATTTTCCTAAATTTTAAGTTCCGACAAAATGACTTTAGATAAAAAATCAGCATTAGCTATATGTTTGTATATCTCTTTTGTAGATGTTATGCGGGTTTCCTCTGACTGATTAACTAATATCCCCTTAATTTCCTTTGTAACCTGTCTACACACTTCATATGTGTCGCGATATGACATACAGTATTGCACTATGCTCTCCAGTTTAAACGAAGGTTTTCCTTCAACACTTTTAACACTATGATCTTTTCCTTTCAACCAACTGAAAATGTTGCCACTTTTAATTGCTGGTTCATCTCCACACTTATTGTTTTTTAGAAATGCTTTGAACTCATCAAATATAATATATTCTGAATCATTTTCGTCAAAAACTATTCTAAGTTCCCTCAGTGATGGAATATGAAAAGTCATTTTGGTTGTCAATCTGAAAGAGTAAAGAAAACTATCTTTTAAAATCATATAACTTCTATTAGTTTTAATTTCAATCATTTCATCTTACATGCTCAGTGCTTGTTACATGTCAAATTGAAAATCTAACAAAGGTGAACAATAAATTATTTTTCTAACACATTTCAAGCTTACCTGTTTTATACATATCCAAAAAATCAAAATAAATGTTGAATTGGCTATTAATATTTGGCACAACTGCTAATTACACTGGTCGATAACTCTCTGAAACATGTTGCAGCAGATTCACATTTGGCAAGATATAACACCTGGGTTCATTTATTATTGCCAAGCAGGCTGTTGACAGGGGAGTGTGCTTTATGACCACAGAACAGTTAACACTAATTAGTTCTGCTGATAAGCCGATGGCTAAAATCTAGCGGTCCTGGGAGTAACTGAGTAGGACTGAATGGGTAATAAAGTTGTTAACAATTAGAATTATCATTACAATTCTTCCTAAACAAAGTCACGCAGTCGATACAGCTGTACTGCTTTCGCGTTTAAGAGCAATGTCACGTGTCAGTTAAGTACACTGTGTAATCTACACCCTTTTGTGTCAAAACCGGATTTATCTTGATTACGAAACAGACAGAGTATGTATGCGTGGATTACGTTGGATTTTAGCGCCTGATGCCTTTGGTTATTCAGTCTTAATTTGTTCAAATATGGGACATAATTGTTCGTTAGGATCTTGAATTCGTCAATCGGTCGACTGAAGAAATATACGAAAATCAATGCCTGACGATATATAATGGTTTCACAGTATACTATCTAAATTTTTCAGGATTTTTTATGTCTTTTTCTTTGAATGATACAGTTTTACCATACTTTCGGTTTATGACAGCGAATCCGCTTTTTATACTTGTTCAGACGTGACGTCAAATGACAAGTGACAACCTTTATTAAAATTAATTTACCGATAAATGTAATACAAAATGTCGGATTTACTGAATTAATGAGATGCATGAGTAAACAACATTACTATCGTTGATTAAGTCATAGATTTAGTTTAAAAATAGGTATGACATTAAATCAATTTATAAGATATTATTCTGTATTATTCAAAAGGGATTAGTAATGTTATTATTCATAGTTATTGGCAATGAGCCTTTGTTTTACACTGTGTGCGCACTGCTAGGTGGGGTAATGACGTAGCAATACTACCAACTTACCAACCATCTAAAAAGTGGTGATATGAGCATAGCGATCACTTGTCAACAACAGTCACTTTGGTCATTTCCCTTGACTGACTGCTGTCCTCAGTTTTGACTTTATTTACCACCCTTCTTACTGGCATATCAAGCTGTCTCTCTTGTTTGTATTTACTACCCCACATGTCTTGTTTCTGGCAAAGCTAGTGGTTTCGCTGGCCTGTTGTAAATTCCACCTACCTGTAACCTCAATTTTGCAAGTGCTAGTTATCATTTAATTTTGCTGTTCAATATGAAAATACATTCTTTTCTTTACTGACAAATATTCATGCTACTAACATACTAGAGTTTTTTTTGATTTTCTTTTGTACTTTGTATTCTTTTCACATCTTTTGGCATCATAGTTTGGTCAAAGCCATTATTTCATTGTGTTTTTATTTTATGCACCCACTTAAAAAACATCAACAAAATATGCCAAAATGTTTTTAACCAGGTTTTCCGAAGGAAAAAACTGGTTATTAGATTGGCGAATGCGGGCGGGCTGGCTGGCTGGCTAGCTGGCGGGCTGGCTGGCGGGCTGGCGGAATAAGCTTGTCCGGGCCATAACTATGTCGTTCATTGTCAGATTTTAAAATCATTTGGCACATTTGTTCACCATCATTGGACGGTGTGTCGCGCGAAATAATTACGTCGATATCTCCAAGGTCAAGTTCACACTTTGAGTTCAAAGGTCAAAAATGGCCATAAATGAGCTTGTCCGAGCCATAACTATGTCGTTCATCGTCAGATTTTAAAATCATTTGGCACATTTGTTCACCATCATTGGACGGTGTGTCGCGCGAAATAATTACGTCGATATCTCCAAGGTCAAGGTCACACTTTGAGTTCAAAGGTCAAAAATGGCCATAAATGAGCTTGTCCTGGCCATAACTATGTCATTCATTGTGAGATTTTAAAATCATTTGGCACATTTGTTCACCATCATGGGACGGTGTGTCCCACGAAAGAATCACGTCAATATCTCCAATGTCAAGGTCGCCACGACATAAAATAGATTTAAAAAAAAAAAAAAACTTACAAAGGGGGTTAATTTTTTTTGGTCATTTCAAAAGTTCAGTTTGAGTTTTCTCCCTTTATCAGATTTTTTTTTCACAATGAAAACCTGGTTTTGTGACAATTTTGTCCCTTGTTTAACTATCATTTGTGAAACAATTTTGAAAAGCTTTATTAAGCACAGAAAACATTAAAATCATGTTGTTTAATATGAACACAGAGATAAGGATGCTGACATTTTTATGTCCCACACTATAGTAGTGGGGGACATATTGTTTTTGCCCTGTCTGTTGGTTGGTTGGTCTGTTGGTTGGTTGGTTGGTTGGTCTGTTGGTTGGTTTGCGCCAACTTTAACATTTTGCAATAACTTTTGCTATATTGAAGATAGCAACTTCATATTTGGCATGCATGTGTATCTCATGAAGCTGCACATTTTGAGTGGTGAAAGGTCAAGGTCATCCTTCAAGGTCAGAGGTCAAATATATGTGGCCAAAATCGCTCATTTTATGAATACTTTTGCAATTTTGAAGATAGCAACTTCATATTTGGCATGCATGTGTATCTCATGGAGCTGCACATTTTGAGTGGTGAAAGGTCAAGGTCAAGGTCATCCTTCAAGGTCAGAGGTCAAATATATGTGGCCCAAATCGCTTATTTTATGAATACTTGTGCAATATTGAAGATAGCAACTTGATATTTGGCATGCATGTGTATCTCATGGAGCTGCACATCTTGAGTGGTGAAAGGTTAAGGTCATCCTTGAAGGTCAGAGGTCAAATATATGTGGCCCAAATCGCTTATTTTTTGCGTTAACTTTTACTTTTGAAAAAAACTTTTTTGTCATATATTGTCTTTAAATGTTTACCACAACCAAAGTTAAAGAAAAATACACATAGCATATTTGTATGACCTGCATGCAGATTTTCTTAAGGAACTTTCTGAATTCTGTTATGAGTTTGCTCTTATCCAGAAGTTATTTGACAAAATTTTTATCAATTGCATTTCTATTTAAATATTTGAATTGCGCTTATTGCTTAACTTCAGTTAGACATTCTGGTGCATGCACAAAAATGAGCCTCACTCTGGGAGCATTGTGCTTAACCCTTTGCATGCTGGGAAATTTGTCGTCTGCTAAAATGTCGTCTGCTGAATTTCTAAAATTAGCATTTTCTTCGATTTTTTTGAAAGAATACTATCAGAATAGCAAACAGTTTGGATCCTGATGAGACGCCACGTTGTGTGGCATCTCATCTGGATGCAAACTGTTTGCAAAGGCCTTTAAAATTCGTTTCCCGCACTGAAAGGGTTATAGTGTTGTCCCAGATTAGCCTGTGCTTTAAAAAACAAACATTTACAGAAAGTCTCCTCTAGACACAAATTCAGTTTTGGAGGAAAGTGTCATTCTTGATTAGCCCATGTGGACTGCACAGACTTAACAGGGACGACACTATGCACATGCATTAAGCCCAATTTTTCAAGAGCAAGGCTCATATTCTGTTGCCATTCATGCTCAACGTTGTTGGTACTGGTTCCATGCTCATTTTTGTATATGTTGGTTCCATGCTCATTGTTTTTATGCCCCCAGTAGGGTGGCATATAGCAGTTGAACTGTCCGTCAGTCTGTCTGTGCATCCGTCCAAAATCCATAACATTGGCCATAACTTTTGCAATATTGAAGATAGCAACTTGATATTTGGCTGTGTATCTCATGGAGCTGCACATTTTGAGTGGTGATAAAAAGTCAAGGTCATCCTTCAAGGTCAAAGGAAAACAATTTGTTTTTTTTTAATTTAAAGGGGGCATTGCGTTTCTGACAAACACATCCCTTGTTGGTACTGGTATCATGCTATTGTTGTTGCTTGTTCCCAGGTGCGGGCTCAGGCGGCGGTTCCCTGTTCTCCCAGCACCCTGGGGCCGGGACCCGCGCCAGCCATAACCAGCCCCTGGCTTGGGCTGGAGACCGGCAGATCCAAGATGGAGATCAGCACCCTTCTGCCCAACCAGTCGCTGCCAATCAACACACTCGACATACAGGCGGAGACGCTCGTGTGTGGGTCGGACGAGGAAGCTTTGTACACGGTTGACATACCGGGAGTGAGATAGGACAGGCGGGGGATAAGACTGTTGGAAGTTTACCATGATTCAATTCTTGTATTATTTTGTTCACTAAATACATTATAAATATAAAAGGAAATTGCCTTGTTTTTATTAGCTCACCTGAGCACAACGTGCTCATGGTGAGCTTTTGTGATTGCCTTGTTCACTCTCTAGAGGCCACATTTATTGTCCAATCTTCATGAAATTTGGTCTGAAGATTGGTTTCAATGATATCTTGGATGAGTTCGAAAATGGTGCCGTTTGCTTGAAAAACATGGCTGCCAAGGGGCGGGGCATTTTTCCTTATATGGCTTTATATGGCTATAGCGAAATCTTGTTAACACTCTAGAGGCCACATTAATTGTCCAATCCTCATAAAACTTGGTCAGAAGTTTCATCCCAATAATATCTTGGACGAGTTAGAAAATGATGTCGGTTGGTTGAAAAACATGGCCACCAGGGGGCGGGGCATTTTTCCTTATATGGCTATAGTAAAACCTTGTTAACACTCTAGAGGCCACATTACCAACAGGCATAATTTTCTAACACATCCAAAATATTATTGGGATGAATCTTCTGACCAAGTTTTATGAAGATTAGACAATAAATGTGGCCTCTAGAGTGTTAACAAGATTTTACTATAGCCATATATGGAAAAATGCCCTGCCCCTTGGAAGCCATTTTTTTCAAGCAAACATAATTATTGTCAAACTCATCCAAGATATCATTGAGACCAATCTTCTGACCAAATTTCATGAAAATTGGACAATAAATGTGGCCTCTAGAGTGTTAACAAGGCAAATGTTGACGTCGCACAATGGACGACGCACTACGGACAAAAGGCCATCACAAAAGCTCACCATGAGCACGTTGTGCTCAGGTGAGCTAAAAACTCTGGCCTCAGTAAACAAAATGTACACATATCTTACCAAGCCTTAAATATATTGACAAATTAATATCTTGACACACATGTACTAAGATATGTTGATAAAACGGCCTTCCTGTTTTTAATCTGTGAATAAAATCTTAAATAATCTAAGAGAGGTATACTCAGGTATACTCAACACCGGTAATTACAATACAATGCCATTTATTTGTATGAGATTATAAATCTTATAATACATAAATCACAGTCACTTTAAAACAAACAAAATAGGTCTGAATGTGTCCACTTGACAGCAGTACTTCATGAACAGCATGTAACTTTGGCACATAAATACAGTGATTTTATGAAAAGCTTAATATTTTTAATTTCAAATGACAAACAGCTATTTCATTTGCTTCAGTCCTAAAATAAAACTGGGCAGTTCAAGTTTCAGACAAAATGTTATCAAACGTCACAAACTGCTAGCTGTGCATGCATTACATCATTATGGATTTTATCATTATTTGGTAAACCCGCACAAACTGTGTATACTTGTCAAATAGCTATGCAAACTTTAATTTCTATAACGGAAGAAGAGTGGAATACAAGTGTATAGTGACCATTGGTAAATCAAAGGAAACAATGCAGGAAGATTTTTAAAGCAATAGTACATGCATTAAATGTATCCTTTTGGTGGAAAACTGCAAATCCCTCATAAGTAGGGAGAAGTATATGCAACTCAACAATAAAGAGTAAAGATGAGGTTTAGGCAGAAATTGAAAAGTGTGCTGACCATTTTAGTGTTGGTTTTAATCATAGGTGGTATTTTGTTGTTCCAACATTACAAAGAAGAAATGACAAGGCTCATGCCAAGCCTCAAGAAAAGGCAGATTCAAATCTTGGCATACATCGAACAACCAGAATTTATTATGCAAAATGAAAAAAAGTATGAATATTTCACAGATAAATTTGTGATTGACAAAGAGCCGTTTTTGTCATGGTTTAACAAAAACAATCAAATACACATATGTGGGGATCGCTTCAAAATTTATGGCAAATATTTTGGAGTAGCAAGGAATATTGTTATGCACCCTGAAAAACGGAGCAAAAATTCTGTGAAAGGAGGTGAGCAAGTTAAGGCCGTTCTGGGACAAACGGAGGGCCAGGAATATTTTAATCTGAATTCTGACTTCTGGGAGCTAAGTTGTGATACTAATGATACCAGCCAACAAAAACTGTCCAATTCAGGTTTGCACTGGAGAAATAACATTAAAATTGGGTCAACGGCAAATAATGCTTCTAACCATATACATAAATATACTTTTGGGGTCCAAAGAGGTGACTATGCTAACCTTCACAACTGGATGAGGTGTATCTTTAATGTGTTTATTCTCATGTCTTTCCTCAAGGTACAGCCTTCTGAAATGTCCATTCTCTTTCTTGATGCCCATCCTTTCACGCCATTGGACAAAGCTTGGGATGTTATTTATAGCACACCAATCAGAGTTGGCCATCTAAGTCAACCAGTGCATTATGAGAACTTCATATGGGGAGTAGAGGAGAAGCTTATGCCATTTAGTGAGCATGTTGATCCTCCGATTCCTTACCTAGAAGAATTCCGTACATTTGTGTTGGACCGATTTGATTTGCCTACAAAGGATGTGCTTAACTGTAAGAAATTACGCATCACTTTCATAGTGCGTAGAAATGCAGTGTATCATCCGAGAAACGCTGCAGGAAACGTTGGAAGAAAGGTCTTCAACGAAGCAGAAGTTGTGGAAACACTAATGAAGGCTTTTCCTGGTTCTCATGTACAGGCTGCCTTAATGGAAGCCCTCCCAATGAAGTCCCAGCTGGAAATCAGTAGTCAGACGGACTTGTGGATTGGAATGCACGGAGCTGGCATGACCCACATTGCATTTCTACCAAAGCACGCAGCAGTGCTGGAACTATTTCAGAAGGATTTTAAGGTGAACCGTCCCTGGTTTGTGTGTTTCCACAGCATAACAATGTGGCGAGGCATGCACTATGATTCTTGGGAGAATATCGATGGAAATCTAGAAATGCCACATGACTACACCATTGTGCCTACAGATGTCATTGCTCAAAGGACACAGAAACTAGTGGAACAGATGTGCCCTAAATAGATGCAGTTCATTTATTATATATTCTGTAAACATAATGGACTTACTGAGAAGCAATACTATAATGAATTATTTATATATCATGCACATTATGTTTCTGACCAAATGATAACTACAGAATCTTAACCACCATTCCAGCTTTACTCTTGAATATTACACCACTAAAAATTCAATGTCCATTTTCATTGGTTAGTATTTTTAGTTGTCATTATTTGAAATGCCAATGTTCACAACTGTCCTGTCTCTAAATGGCCTTCAAGAATTATGGCATGTATGCTCCTTAGTGATGTTGAATTTATTTCTACATGAAATAATGTTAAATCAGCCACACATTATTTTTACAAAAGAGGTCATAGTTTCCTATGTAGCAGTAAAAATAATAACTCTTTTTTCTTAAATCTTATGGCATTTAAAACTTTAGTTTACATTAAAATGTGTGCCTTATAAGAAGAGTATTTCATCTGAAGCAGCCACACGTCTGCTGTATATAATGCATTTAATACAATGTCCCAAAAAACATTACATGTGTTACTTAAATGATGAATTACTAATTCTGCTCTTCCTTTGCTACGTGAATGACATGCCCACATGTATAGACACTGATTGTAAGCTTATCTTGTATGCAGATGACGGGTTATCTTGTTTGCACACAAAGATCCAGCGACTATCTCTAATAAACTTGCTTGGTTACTTGGTTATGAAAAATTGTTCCACTTGGTTAATTGACAATAAGCTACCTTACATTTAGGCAAGACCGAATGTATGCTTTTTGGGTCTGTGTTATGCCGGAGATTTCCTGTTTGAGACGCAGTTCCTCGTTGATTGGGGAAGACACGCAAAGGCAACTCACAAAGTATTTATTAGTTTTGTGTTTATTTTCACAAAGTATTTTAACCACAATGATAACAAAAGTCCATAACACAGTTCTGACACACAGTTTAAATTATTAAGTTAAATAAATGTTTTATTAGAATGTTTTCCTATAATTTTTAATGAAGTATATCACACAGAAAATCACAAAGTCAATTGTCACACAGTAAGGCTAAAGTCTATATATTTCTCATGTTCCATATTCTTCTGTTTTATATCAAATTTCTAAACAGTTGTCTAGACCATAGTGAATGGCTTTATATTTATTTAGCAATCAAGAATATCAATTTAAGAATATAAAGTTGTAATTAGCTTAGAATGCTTGGGTATTATGGGATAACATTATGTAACATAAGCTGTCATTGTTTGCTTAAAGCTAATGGCTTGAAATTATGATGACTGGGTATTATTAACAATATCATGTACAATTGGCCGCATTAATCTTTAATAACAGCACTGCAAATGTTACTATTTTACTTTAAATTGAAACTAAATTATATTTCAATTTAGCAGTTAAAAACATGTTGTATTAACATATAACTTTAAACTAAAACTAAATAACACTTACATATTATAACTTAATAATATTTAACTTTAATACAAAATATTGACCAATCATTATGTAATTTGGGGTGCATAACATCTGCAAGGAAATTAAAGAAAGTTCAAAATTTCCATGTAAGCTTTAATGGTCATACGATACCATCTCAGGACCAAGTAAAATACCTAGGCCTAAATATTGATTGCACCTTAAATTGTGAAGCTATAATAGACAATATAGTCAAAAGGGTCAACTCTATAGACTGATTAGAAACTGTAATAACCTCAGTCTTAGTAACAGACCAAACAAACACTTACAAATGCATTGGTACAATGCCACTTTGATTACGCTTGTTCATCTTGGTATGCAGGACTTACAAAACAATTACAGGGTAAATTACAGGTGGCACAAAACAAGGTCATTAGATTTTTATTAGACCATCCGTCAAGAACAAGCATTACTTGTAACGAGCTTGAGTCCGTTCAGATGCTTAATGTTATTGACAGAGTTCGCCAGCTCAGGTTTAATCATGTTTTTAATATCTACAATGGTAAGGCTCCCAAATACCTTGAAATAATTTTGTACGAATATCATCATTTCACTCCAGAACAAGATTTAGTGCACATACATGTAACTTTAAAGCCCCACTATCGTCTGGCTCTGAATCTGGAACTTTTTATTCCATGGCCATACATGACTTCAATGCTTTGCCAAATAACATCAAAGAGATCAAATCTAAGCAGGGATTCCAACTTGAAGTTAAACGTTACTTAAAAATGTCTGCACGTGATAGAGAAAACTCTGACACTTTTTATTATTAAAAGTTGTATATAATGTAACTAGTGCTATTTTAGTCCATTTTTCTATGATAGTATTCAGGTGCAGGAATAAGATGTCGTCTAGTCTTAATTATCCCCCGCCAGAGGCGGAGGGATATTGTTTTGGCGTTGTCCGTCCGTCCGGCTGTCCGTGCGTCCATCCGTCCGTCCGGCACTTTTGTGTCCAGAGCCATATCTTGGAAGTGCTTTGGCGGATTTCATTGAAACTTCGTATGAGTATATATATGCATAAGAGGATGATGCACGCCAAATGACATTGTAAACCATCTGTTAAAAATAGAGTTATGGCCCTTTGTATCTTGAAAAAATGCTTTTTACTATAGGCACTTTTGTGTCCGGAGCCATATCTTGGAAGTGCTTTGGCGGATTTCATTGAACCTTGGTATGAGTATATATATGCATAAGAGGATGATGCATGCCAAATGGCATTGTACACCATCTGTTAAAAACAGAGTTATGGCCCTTTGTATCTTGAAAAAATTCTTTTTACTATAGGCACTTTTGTGTCCGTAGCCATATCTTGGAAGTGCTTTGGCGGATTTCATTGAAACTTGGTATGAGTATATATATGCATAAGAGGATGATGCAAGCCAAATGGCATTGTATACCATCTGTTAAAAACAGAGTTATGGCCCTTTGTATCTTGAAAAAATGCTTTTTACTATAGGCACTTTTGTGTCCGGAGCCATATCTTGGAAGTGCTTTGGCAGATTTCATTGAAACTTGGTACGAGTATATATCCCCCCCCATAGGCGGAGGGATATTGTTTTGGCGTTGTCTGGCTGTCCGTCCGGCTGTCCGTCACTTTTGTGTCCGGAGCCATATCTTGGAAGTGCTTTTGCCGATTTCATTGAAACTTGGTATGAGTATATATATTGATAATAGGATGATGCAGGCCAAATGGCATTGTACACCATCTGATAATAACAGAGTTATGGCCCTTTGTATCTTCAAAAAAATGCTTTTTTAGTGTCAAATATAACACTTTTGTGTCCAGAAGTATATAGGCGGGGGATATCAATTCAACGAATTTGCTTGTTTTCTTTTAATTCTTAAACAATGATCTATTTTTAAATCAACAGTGTTATGTGCTTACATATTATTGTTAGCAAGGTATGATATAGGTGTGCGTGTATGACCGTCGGTACCGCATCTGTAATCTGCCATGCGTCTCCTTTACTTTTTGAGAGGGTGTTGTAACATTTAACTTATTATATGCTTAAGATAAGGGACCCAAATGGAAATAAGTACTATTGGGTTATCCCAGGTCTGCAAGATCAATATATATTAATTCACTGTTATCTTTTGACCATATTGGTTTATTTTTATATGTTCTCATCTATATTGTTGTTATATTATACCTTGATCTTGTACCTGAATAAACTTGAATTGAATTGAATGATTTGATTATGTTCTCACCTTTATTTTATATGTGCCATTATGCATTTTACACCTATGGAGGTATCATTTACTTAATTATTTACAATTAATAAGTTCAAAATAAACTTTCAACAATTGGAGCCAGCTTTTGTCATTTTGTCTTTGTTTATGATAAAATCTCTGAATTTGTCTCAGTTGGTTTTGAACATTTGGCAGAATATCTATACACTGTTTTACTCTACTTGAATGTATAACTACAAACAAATCCCAATATTTTATGAACTGAGCTAATATTTGTTGTCATGACCATTGTTTGTTACAGCATGAAAATATACACTTGATTTAGACAATAAATATTATACATCATTCAGTGCTAGGCCTAAATGGAGTCATGTCGCACCCGCCAACTAAAGGCCCCAATTTAATTGAGAATAAACTAGTGGCTATTTTCTAAAAAAGGCAGCAATTTTAAAAGAAAAATCAACAGTATTTCGAAGAAGTATAGACATATAATTTTTTCACTTTTCACAGATTGATTTATTAAGCAGCAATAATACACTTAATATAGTTATGAAAGTACTTTGCCAAAATATCTCTTTGCAATACCCTGCTGATTTAGGAGTCCTAAAATTAGAAGGCACAATCATGATCTTACATCACTACAGTACTATTATTAGCTCGGCTGTTTTCGGAGAAAACCCGACATATTGTCATAGCCAGATCGTCGTCCGCCGTCTGCCATCTGCGTCGTGCTAAATCCTTCACATAGGATCTAAAATCAAAGTGCTTCCACATACAACTTTGAAACTTTATACGTAGATGCACCTTGATGAGTTCTACACACCACACCCATTTTTGGGTCACTAGGTAAAAGGTCAAGGTCACTTTTGACAAGCTTTCATTTATTCAAATCTGCACCCACAGCCCAGCGTTTGCACCCGCTATGCGTTGCTCTTGTTAAAGGGTCCTTTTCACAGATTTTGGCAAGTTTTAAAGTTTGTCATTTAATGCTTTAAATTGATAAATGTAAACATCGAACTTTAAGAAAGTTCCAGTATCAAGGTAAAATAAAATTATAGCTGACCCTTGAAGTAAAAGTTTAGCGCCAATAACACTTGGCCATCCATGCTGATCTAACACTTCACACTAATTTAATTTTATTCGTTATATAAGCAATCCTTGTAATGTCACAAAATATAACGATAACAACAGAACTTTCAAAATTATACAATCATTTAGTGTTCCTAACGCATTATATTTTTCATGTTTTTAAATAATCAGTGATGCATTTTATGGATATTTAAGACCATGATAAATTTTCAGTATTACAGTTTCCAAGCAAAAAACATAACTACAACGAAAATTTCCAAATCTTAAACAATTTTTTTCAATTTTGTCAATTTATAAAAACCCGAAAAGGTCCCTTTAATAGCCCGCATACACATATCAGTACTATATGTTGAATTCATGCATAGCAATTTTACTACTAATACTGTTAATTCCTACTGAGTTTACTGTGCAGACAAAATCCATCCCAATTAAAACTTGTTTATAATAATCATAAGGCAAATGAACTGCTCTTTTATATAATTTTTTTTTTAAACAAGACAATTGCCAAGCAATATATGTCCCCTACCGGCTCCACCATTGTCAGAAATTCCAGCATTGTCAGATTATTTTTTTGCCATAGCAACCAAAATTTTTGACGTAGGAACAAAATGAAATGACGTGCATAATCTCCATATTGCCATCTATCCATGTTTCAAGTTTCATGAAAAAATATGAAGAACTTTTAAAGTTATCGCAGGATCCAGAAAACCACCATTTTCAGCAGTATTTCTAGTCTATTTGTTGCCATAGCAACCATAATGTTTGACGTAGGAACAAAATGAAATGACATGCATAATGTCCATATTGCCATCTATTCATGTTTCAAGTTTCATGAAAAAATATTAAGAACTTTTAAAGTTATCGCAGGATCCAGAAAAGTGTGACAGACTCACAGACTCAGCCCGGGTGTACATTGTCCAGGGTAATCATGGAACTTAGGCTGGAAATCCATGGTATAACATGGAATTCCATGGAAATCCCTGGAATTTGAAACAGTTTCCAGGGTTTTCCAGGGTTTTGTTTTAGAAATGTCCATGAAACGTGGACTTTTTTTCCGAGCATTTTCCAGCCTTGGATAGAAAAGCATGGAAAAGGAATGGAAAACGCTGGATTTAGGCTGGATAACCATGGAAAATATTTCCAGATAGCATGGAAAGTGGAACATAGAATTTTTTAAGCATGGAAAAGACTCTAACATTAATTTTTCAGCTGACCCTGGAAAAAACTTAGACTTTATAAGAGGAGAAAATAACTTAATATATATAAAAATGCAACACATTTTATTCAAAATAAATCAGAGTTCAACAATTTACACAACATATGAATAAAACATAAAACAATGTGCATAGTTTGGGCAGAAATAGTAGTAGTTATAGAAGTAGTAGTAGTAGTAGTAGTAGCAGTAGTAATGCTGGTGCTGGCAGTAGAATATGTTGTAGGAGTAGAAGTAAAAGCGGTTGTTGTATAAGTTGTACAAGCAGTTAAACTACTGATAATTATACTATTGGTGCAAATTTAAGTGACAGTAGCAGTAGTAGCAGTTATTATTGTGTTGTTGTTTTAGCATTTACAGGAATAGTAGCAGTAATGGTAGCAATAGTAGTATAAATAATAATAACAATACTAGTAGCAGCAGTGGTAGTAGTAGTTAAGGAAGTAGCATTAGCAGCAGCAGCAGTAGTAGTAGTAGAAGTAGCAGCAGCAGCAGTAGTAGCAGTAGCAGCATCAGTAGCAGTAGTAGTAGCAGTAGTATTAGCTGTAGTAGTTGAAGTACTAGTAGTAGTAGTAGTAGTAGTAGTAGTGGTAGTAGTTGTAGTAGTAACAGCAGCAGAAGTAGTAGTAGTCGCTGCAGCAGGAGTTGTAGTAGTAGCAGCAGCAGCAGTAGCAGTAGTAGCAGCAGCAGCAGGAGTCGTAGCAGCAGCAGCAGTAGCAGCAGCAGTAGCAGTAGTAGTAGTTGAAGCAGTAGTAGCAGTTGAAGCAGTAGTAGTAGTAGTAGCAGTAGTAGCAGCAGTAGAAGTAGTAGTAGTAGTAGTAGTAGCAGTAGAAGTAGTAGTAGTAGAAGTAGAAGTAGCAGTAGTAGTAGTAGTAGTAGTAGTAGTAGTAGTAGTAGTAGTAGTAGTAGTAGTTGTTGTTGTTGTTGTTGTGGCTGTTGTAATAGTAGTAGTAGTTTTGCAGAAGTAGTAGTAGTAGTAGTAGTAGTACTAGTAGTAGTAGTATTAGTAGTAGAAGTAATAGTAGTAACTTTCAAAGCAATGTCTACGAGTTTAAATTCCTTAACCCTGTTCAAGGTGTATACGCACTCAATATTTAACTACAGTCCAGGTTTGCAATTAACAAACTATCTGAGATGCCTGTGTGTGAGTCAGATATGTCTGCGGCTAATCTATTGGTTATAAAATATCACAGCCTTTTCTGATTGGCTGAGTTCAAATGCAGAAAGTTTACCTGTTAGATTGAAATTCTGGAAAATATGCAGGTTAAACTTGTTGTTAAAATGAAGTTAATGTAATTTCACAAACAGTAGAGTTATTGAGTTTTTCCATTAACAAGAATTTCTTAAAATAATAATGTATGGATATCATTTGGAAAGTGACATGAAATTTTGTTAAAAAGTGATGCATACAAGTGTTTCAGAAGTCTGTCTAGGAATAGAACAACAACTGAAGGTTTGTGCTTTTCATTATTTCTAAATATTCCTTTAAATTTATTCTTCTTATGTCATCATTGTAGACCTTTTTTTATGTGACATTTTAGGTAAAACTATGGCAAATATAGAAGTTTAAAAGCAGCTGTCACACACATTTTCACTAAGTGCAGTTTGCAGCTTGATAAAGGAAGTCCTATGTAGAGATATTAATAAGCTTGAATGTAGTATCGGAAGTTTATAATGCATGGCTAGGGAACTGAGGCTAAGGGAGTTATGTGCTGTGCATGACGAGAACTCAATGCTCATTAATGCTGTTAATGTTTAGAAATAAATGAATTAAACCAATAGCATTGTTTTTTAGGTTTCACTTTGCATTTTCATACCAATAGAATTACACATCATTCTAATTATAGCAATAATAAATTTGTACTAATCATACCAACAAATTTTGTTATGCTATGCTTTGTGATGTATTAACTTCATTGTAAGTTATTATTTAAAGACCATTTTACTAAATATTTAAAACAATACTTGAATTATTTTCTATATACATTTTCATTATGTGCTTTAACTGTAGCTCAGACCAGTTGATGGAAGATACTGCAGAGTTTGGCAGGGAAATAACCCAAGACAGCAAAGCGGCTCTTTTGGCGCATTTACCAAGAGGACTAACATGGCCACAAATTCATGGTAAATATTGTTATGCCCCGGGCTCATATAAGTAATTTAGTGTTAACCACCTGAAAGTATTTTGTCTTTTTGGTATCCAATATTTTGGTCTAGTTTCAATTACAGGTTTTTTTATATGAATTAGCAAATTAGCATAACTTTCATATAGCAATATCTGAATATAAATTTCTATATATGTTTGAGTTTCCAGATACATGCTAGTGTACCCCGTTTTGGGGCATTTAAGAAAACAACAATAAAAATTTCAAAATAAAAGCGAGTCATATAAAAATATAAGTTAAATCACCAATTTATTCACTTGAAAGTCTCAGTTTTCCTGTGTGGTTGCCTGTTTGCAAGTAGATTAAAGCCCGCTTGCAAACTTTAAGAGAATAAATTTCAGTAAATGGAAAAGAAATAATTGCTAACTACTTAGGATCGTAAATGTTCGCTCAAATACAAAAAAGCCAGATGTACCGAATTGAGCAGTGATATGAAATATCTAAAATAGATTAAAATATGAATGAGCATTGAAGTATAGATATTCAATCATATGATTGCTGCACATTTACTTTTACAGATGAATGTAAAAAACTTAAGACTTTCTTGTAATATTGTTTGCTTTGTTTTTCTTTCAGAGATCATGCAGGAGCCGTACAGTATAACAGCAGTACAAGTTCTATAAAAGATCCACGACCTACTGAAGCCCAGCTAATTAACAAAAAAGTTTTTAAAAACTGTAATTTTATCCCACCTGGGTACTTATAATTTACTAAGCTGCCTACACAAGTTTTAGACTTGCAATTACATTTTAAATTGTCACTTGGAAAGTAATACATGTACATGCATTATGTTCTGAATTTCTTTGAACAATAAAATTATATAAATGTATTTTAATGAAATTAAGCACCTAAATTGCATTAAAGTGAAAGTAGCTGAGAACAAGATGTGTTTGTGAAACACAATGTCCCCCTATATGACGTTTGACCTTGAAGGATGACCTTGACCTTGACCCTTCACCACTCAAAATGTGCAGCTCCATAAGATACACATGCATGTCAAATATAAAAATGCTAGCTTCAATATTGCAAAAGTTACATTACATGAGCAATTTTGACCCATATATTTGACCTAGAAGGATGACCTTGACCCTTCACCACTCAAAATGTGCAGCTCCATAAGTTACACATGCATGCCAAATATCAAGTTGCTATCTTCAATATTGCAAAAGTTTTCATAAAATAAGCGATTTGGGCCACATATATTTGACCTCTGACCTTGAAGGTTGACCTTGACCTTTCACCACTCAAAATGTGCAGCTCCATAAGTTACACATGCATGCCAAATATCAAGTTGCTATCTTCAATATTGCAAAAGTATTAATAAAATAAGCGATTTGGGCCACATATATTTGACCTCTGACCTTGAAGGATGACCTTGACCTTGACCTTTCACCACTCAAAATGTGCAGCTCCATGAGATGCACATGCATGCCAAATATCAAGTTGCTATCTTCAATATTGCAAAAGTATTTATAAAATAAGCGATTTGGGCCACATATATTTGACCTCTGACCTTGAAGGATGACCTTGACCTTTCACCACTCAAAATGTGCAGTTCCATGAGATACACATGCATGCCAAATATCAAGTTGCTATCTTCAATATTGCAAAAGTATTCATAAAATAAGCGATTTGGGCCACATATATTTGACCTCTGACCTTGAAGGATGACCTTGACCTTTCACCACTCAAAATGTGCAGCTCCATGAGATACACATGCATGCCAAATATCAAGTTGCTATATTCAATATAGCAAAAGTTATTGCAAAATGTTAAAAGTTGGCGCAAACCATCCAACCAACCAACAGACCAACCAACCAACAGACCAACCAACAGACAGGGCAAAAACAATATGTCCCCCACTACTATAGTGGGGGACATAAAAATAGTATCCTTGTGCTCATGGGCAGCTACATATATTGTGACATACATGAAGCAGCTAAAATAACTTAAATTTTTCATTTTGTTTCTTGTATATCGTTTGTACAGGGTTCGTGAATTGTTACTGTATATTACTTGACTTGCTTGTATTTTGTTACTTTGAATACATGTTGTGAAGGTTGCATTATACTTTTTAACTTTTAAAGTAGCCCCTGTTCTGTTATGTAAGGGCCTGATTTATGATAATGGACCTAGAGGCTTTGTATTAAACAACACTTGTTTGATCTGAATAATTTGTTAAATAAATGTAACACAATTTGTAATCTGATGTTATATTTTGATGAATTGTGAACAAAATAATACATCGAAGAAACTAAGGCATTATGTTGATTTTTTGTTTTGTTTTAATCTTACCTTAAATTATGATTTACTTAAGCTGTGAGTATTGTATTCATTTAATACATGAATATTGTTTTTAGACCAGAAATTTCTTTTTCTATTCAGTGACCATGGTAAACGCTGGACAATTTTCCATGTTATACCAGGCATCCATGGAATATTAAACATGGAAAAACCCTGGAACATTTTCCAGGGTTTTCCAGCCAGCATGGAAAAAATACCGTCCGAATACTCCATGTAATCTGGAAAACCCTGGAAATTAATCCATGGTTTTCCAGATTACATGGAGTATTCGGACGGTATTTATTCCATGCTGGCTGGAAAACCCTGGAAATTGTTCCATGGTAATTATTCCAGGGAGCCTGGAAAACCATGGAAACTATTCCAGGATATTTCCTCATACCATGGACAATTTTCCACCCTTTTTTTTTAAATATTGACGCTGTAAAAGGCTGGAAACTTAGTCCGAATACTCCAGCCTCATATTTTCCATGGATTTCCATGGAAAACCCTGGACAAAGTACACCCGGGTGACGGACACACAGAGCGCAAACCATAAGTCCCCTCCGGTGAAACCAGAATGGGACAATAAAACATTTGTACTGTACTTAAATAGTTTCATTGGAGGGGAAGTTTAACTGCCTCACATGAATTTACTGTCATTGTCTTAGTTAGTGTACTATCAATTAACAAGAAGTGACACAATCTGTAGCAAAGATTATTGATTAGAAAAATTATAGATCAAGCGAGTAAAAACTTAAGAATATAGAAATATAGTGTATATATGAAAGTGTTATTTAGAATTTATATCATTGATATTGAGAAGTTCAGTCTAATTTCTTTCATTTTTTGTCAAAAAATTATTATTATAAAAGTAAAATTCTTCATTAGCTGTCAATATGCTCCTTTAAAAAAATGTTATGCATAAAAAAGTGTGTCCATTAAAAGAGTTATGGAATAGAATATTATGTTTTGATTTAATCAATAATATATGTAATGATCATATGAATACTTAATTCAACTGTTTCATTAGTATGACTACCGGTAGCTTACTAATTGTAGATTGACACACATTATAATCAGCTTTCGTATCAGGCTATGTTGCCCTGAAGGTTTATAGCAGATGTCTCACTGCAATGCAACCCTACTCCAAAGTGTATAAAAAGCACATCCCGTACATTAAATTAGCAGTACAAAAAATAAATAAACACTCATAGTTTTTTTCAGCATTTTCAGCAAAAAAAAACCCCACACGAAACAAAAAATGTGTTTGTCGGAAACACAATGCCCCCTACTGCGCTGCTTTGAATTAAAAAAAAAATTGGATTATTTTCCTTTATTTTTTTTTTTGATTATATACCTTTAAACAAGAGATGTGTTTATCAGAAACACAATGCCCCCCTACTGCACCGCTTTGAATGAAATTTGTTTTTTATGATATCCTTTTAAACAAGAGAGACTGACAGGCCCAAAGTCGCTCACCTGAGATAAAAAGAAATGACCTGTTCTTTGCAGCCAAAGATGTTCTAACCAAGTTTCATGAAGAATGAACAACAAATGGCCCCCTGGCGGCCATGTTTTTTTATCAGACCTGAACCATTTTTGAACTCTTCCAAGATATGTCCAAATTTCATGAAGATTGGGCAAAAAATGTGTCTTCTAAACTGTTCACATGTTTTCACTATATACAAATAAAGAAAACTGCCCTACCCCCTGGTGGCCATGTTTTTCCACTGATCACGACCATTTTCAAACTCATCAGAGACATCCACATAACTAATGTTTTGACAAAATTTCATGATAATTAGGCAAAAAATGTGACTTCTAGAGTGTTCACAAGCTTTTTTACTATATAAATATAAGGGAAAAGACCCCCCCCCCCCCCTGGCAGCCATGTTTTTTTACAGATCCAAACCATTTTCAAACTCAACTGTCGTATTCAGGTGTGGTAGTGTGGTCTCGTTCGCTTACGCAAGTGTATTGGTCACGGGACGGTTACGAGTTATGTAACTTTGTGAGCACTTATGTAATGCAGAAATATTGATTCGATCAACGCTTATTTCCAGTCAGGATGACACCACTGACTGGTTGTAATTCAATTAACTAAAGGCGCCTAGTCAGATACGCCTGAATACACTCAAAGAATTAATCTATAAGTGAAAACCAAAGCAGCTTAATGAAAATAACTAACTTTTATTCCAAGAACTCGGAATATGAAGAACAATGACAGAGAATTAAGAACAGGTTACTTACAAGCCAAGACTAAAGAATCTAAGTATCATTACAAAAATGAACAAAATACAGCAAATACCTTAATGAATGTAAAAAGAAGTTCACATTCTGTCAAACTTAATCTAAAGAACACAATTTATGGAGATTAGGAATCATCAGTGAATCAAATGTAAAAATAAGAAGAATTTACTAAAGTTATTGAAATAAAATAGAGTCTTTCTAATTTAAAAAATACCAAATAAAAAGCAAATTCATTGAATTGATATCCCCGCCAATATACTTCTGGACACAAAAGTTTTCTAGACACACACAAAAAAGCATTTTCTTCAAGATACAAAGGGCCATAACTCCGTTATTATCCAATGGTGTACAATGCCATTTGGCTTGCATCATCCTCTTATCCACATATATACACAGACCAAGTTTCCATGAAATCCGCAAAAGCACTTCCAAGAAATGGCTCTGGACACAAAAAAAGCATTTTTTCAAGACACAAAGGGTCATAACTCCGTTATTAACAGATGGTTTACAATGCCATTTGGCGTGCATCATCCTCTTATCCATATAGATACTCATACCAAGTTTCAAGGCACTTCCAAGATATGACTCCGGACACAAAAGTGCCGGAAGGACGGAAAGATGGACGGACGGAAGGACGGACAACGCCTAAACAATATCCCTCCGCCTATGGCGGGGGATAAAAATAATCTAAATAATAAGAATAATTTGGAAAATAATGCCAAACTGTCTTGCTGCTGGTGTTACAATAATTTAGAGTTTAATCATTTCAAAATTCCAACCTTTTTCAAGAGGTGATTAAATCAGCCAAAACAGCTTATTTTATACACTTCCGAGAGCACTGGCAGACGAGTCTATTTTCCCTCAGAACAGTCCATTTATCAATGATCAATATCTTCCCAAATTCCAGAGCAGAACTAACAAGAAATATCTTTAAAAAAGATATACGGCGTTGATTGTGGTTAGAGTTTGTGAAAGGTAAAGAGTTCAATGAATGAGATCGAGTATAGCGAATGTCTTTTTCTGTGCAGTTCTTAGCTGCATCACACACAGTACGGGATGTTACGCTGAGTTTTACGCGGCTTATTTTACATTATTACATATTGCTGGTCATAAACCTATAGATACAAAACAGAAAAACAAAAGAAGAATGGAAGTGAAATTAAAACATACGAGTCAACCGGCCACAAGCGAAGTATCCGTACATATTTTTAATATTTATACGTGCGTTCTTCGAACAAACCTGTTTTAGTGGTTTGTCGGGCATTGCTATTTGATTGGATTATTAACAGTATCGAGAATCATCCCGCTCATGCTTAATACATAAGTCAATATGGTGGAATAATTCTTGTTAAATTAATAAAAAAATATAGAATATGGTATTGTTGAAAACACATTAAGAATCTATTATTGACATACCATAATTATATCGCTGAATATCTTCATTTAACATATTTTTGGTCTAAAGAAAATTCCAGTTCACGGGATAGCGCCTATATTATATAACGATTATTTTACTGGCCGCAAACTCAGGTCAGCACATAAGGTAGTCGTGAAGACGCAGCAATGACCTGTAAATAAACTCTGACATTCACACACACTTGCCGCGAACTGACCCTGATACCTCGCTGGTTGAAATGCAATGCATTAAAGTAAGGCCACGCTTCCACTGCTCTTTATTAATTAACATGTTAACAGGAATATGGAAGTCAGTACTAAATATGATAACATAGCCTTTAAGTACAAACGCTGTTGCGCTGGCAATCCTCTGAAAATAAAAGGTGCACGCACAAACTGTATTGATGTCGAGAATTGAGTGTAAAACTGTTCTATCTATTTAGCCTTTTCATTAGAGATACAATTGTTTCATGCAGTTAAACAGTGTTACAAAGACTCGGACTTGTTTCCAATGTTCTGGTGGTATACTCAAATCAGCCAATGGAATAAATGAAGTGTATTCATTCGTGTCTAGCCGCGGGAAATTGTATTTGAATTTTATTGGACACTTACACAGGTCACTAGGTAAGGTCAAAAGTGACGTTAAACAGCTACGCCGAAAAATAGATTACTGAACCAGGTGAAACAAGGGAGATAAATAATGCAAAATTATGTACATATTGTCTTTCTTTCAGCTATCTCTTTGTTGATAGGCTTATCATAAGTGCTAATGACTAAAACAGTTATGTTAATTATGAAAATTCTATGTTATTAAAAATTACATAATAGAGTTAATGTTACATAATAATGAGTCGTGATTAATGACATAATAAAACCAAAGTTTACTACACAGGAAAGAAATGTTCTGACCAAATTTCATGAAGATTGGACCAAAAATGTGACTTCTAGAATGTTCACATGTTTTCACATATACATATAGAGAAAACTGCCCCGCCCCCTGGCGGCCATGTTTTTTCACCGATCTGGACCATTTTCGAACTCGTCTGAGATATCAATGAAACCAATATTTTGACCAAGTTTCATGATGATTGGGCAATAATTGTGACTTCTAGAGTGTTCAAAATGTTTCTCTATAGCCATATAAGGAATACTGCCCCGCCCCCTGGTGGCCATGTTTTAAAATGGACCGGAACCATTTTTGAACTCAACCAACATATCATTTAGACAAACATTTTGACAAAGTAACATGAAGATTGGTCACCAAATGTGACTTCTACAGTGTTCATAAGGTTTTTCTTTTTTTTGACCTAGTGACCTAGTTTTTGACCCAGTTTCGAACTCGGTAGAGGTATCAATAGGACAAATGTTCTGACCAAGTTTCATGAAGATCAGACAATAAATGTGGTCTCTGGAGTGTTCACAAGGCAAAATGTTGACGACGGACAAAAGGCGATCACAAAAGCACGTTGTGCTCAGGTGAGCTAAAAATACGGTATTTTAGAACTTTTATTTTTTTCGTCAATCTGGTTGACAGCCCCTTTAAGGCAATAATGATTTATTGCAGTAGCTGTGTTTTGTTATCAGCTGATAAGGGTCCACTTCACTTCTACTGCAGGTTGTCAGTACACAGGATATAATACCCCAGATAAGGGCAGGGTCACATAAATATGGGCCTTGCTCTGTGAAAAAGGGGTTTAATGCATGTGCGTAAATTGTAGTTCCAGATTAGCCTGTGCAGTCCGCACAAGCTAATCTGGGACACTTTCCACTTAAACTAGATTTTTACTAAGAGACTTTTTTTAAACCAAAATCACCATAAAAGTGGAAAGTTTCATCCCTGATAAGCCTGTGGACTGCACAGGCTAATCTGGAATGACACTTTCTGCACCTGCATTAAACGCTGTTTTCACAGAGCATGGCCCATATAGATTCAACATATGAATTAAACTTAATTGCATTGTATACACCATGTATGGTATGAGCCGCATCATGCAGAAATGAGTCCAATACCATGTGCGGCAAGTGTAACACAATTGCACTTTCTGGTCATGAGCAAACCTGTCCCCTAATGTGATCTTTATGATTACGTACCTTGCATGACTTCATAGAATATTGGCCGCATATATCATAATATCCATGTAAGCAGGTTGCCCCGTAAATAATGTGCAATTTTAAAGATTAAAATGAATTGCTCCTTTAAACAAGATGTATTTATATGTTACCCCAAAACGAAACATTCCTTCATTGGAAATTCTGTCTTAAGATTATTTAGCTATAGTATTAAAATTTAATTTCGAGCCATTAATCATAACGTGTAAATGAAGGCCATTTAAGGCACATACTATCTTTGTGCAAGTTGGAATGAAGGCCTCGTCATCAACTGTGGGTTTGTTATTCAGAAACTGCATGAAGTCAATCAATCATATACTTACAGACATTTGGAAATAAAATGTTCACAATCATTTGTATTTAAAGCAAGCGTTTGAAACAGGCAACATGTATTAAATCAAGGTTTAAGTGGTCAAATAGCAAACATATTGAAATGAATAAAATCACTATTTTATGGCATGATTTATGGGGCTTTTGACATGTAACTTTTCCAGGTATGATGATGTCCACATTAAGTCCCAACGACACTGAAATAATAAATAAAGCTTTACTTTCATACAACATGACCCGTGCTGGTAAAAAGCTTCAAACAAGAGGGCCTCAAAGGCCCAAAGTCGCTCACCTGAGATAACAAGATATTATTGGGACAAATCTTCTGACCAAGTTTCACGTAGATCGGAAAATAAATGTGGCCTCTACAGTGTTAACAAGGTTTTACTATAGCCATATAAGGAAAAATGCCCCGCCCCCTGGCAGCCATGTTTTTCAACCAACCGGCATTATTTTTGAACTCGTCCAAGATATTATCGGGATGAATCTTCTGAAGTTTCATGAAGATCAGACAGTAAATGTGGCCTCTAGAGTGTTAACAAGATTTTACTATAGCCATATATGGAAAAATGCCCCGCCCCTTGGAAGCCATTTTTTTCAAGCAAACATTTTTATTTTGGAACTCATCCAAGATATCATTGAGACCAATCTTCTGACCAAATTTCATGAAGATTGGACAATAAATGTGGCCCCTAGAGTGCTAACAAGGTTTTACTATAGCCATATATAGCCATATAAGGAAAAATGCCCGCCCCTGGTGGCCATGTTTTTAAAGCAACCAAAACCATTTTCAAACTCATCCAAGATATCATTGGGACATATCTTCTGACCAAGTTTCATGATGATCGGAAAATAAATGTGACCTCTAGAGTGTTAACAAGGTTTTACTATAGTCATATAATGAAAATAGCCCCGCCCCCATGGTGGCCATGTTTTTCAACCAAGCGGCATCATTTTTGAACTCCTCCAAGATATTATTAGGATGAATCTTCTGACCGAGTTTCATGAAGATCAGACTATAAATGTGGCCTCTAGAGTGTTAACAAGATTTTACTATAGTCTTATATAGCCATATAAGGTAAAATGCCCCGCCCCTTGGCGGCCATGTTTTTCAAGCAAACGTAACCATTTTCGAACTCATCCAAGATATCATTAAGACAAATCTTCTGACCATATTTCATCATGATTGGACAATAAATTTTGCCTCTAGAGTGTTAACAAGGTTTTACTATAGCCATATAAGGAAAAGTGCCCCGCCCCCTGGCGGCCATGTTTTTCAACCGACCGGCATCATTTTTGAACTCGTTCAAGATATTATTGGGATGAATCTTCTGACCACGTTTCATGAAGATTGGACAATAAATGTGGCCTCTAGAGTGTTAACAAGATTTTATTATAGCCATATATAGCTATATATGGAAAAATGCCCCGCCTCTTGGCAGCCATGTTTTTCAAGCAAAGGTTACCATTTTTGAACTCATCCAAGATATCAGTAAGACATATCTTCTAAGCAAGTTTCATGAAGATCGGAAAATAAATGTGGCCTCTTGAGTGTTAACAAGGTTTTACTATAGCCATATAAGGAAAAATGCCCCGCCCCCTGGCGGCTTTTTTTTTTAACCAACCGGCATCATTTTGGAACTCGTCCAAGATATTATTGGGATGAATCTTATGACCAATTTGTATGAAGATCAGACAATAAATGTGGCCTCTAGAGTGTTAACAAGATTTTACTATAGCCATATAAGGAAAAATGCCCGCCCCTTGGCAGCCATGTTTTTCAAGCAAACGTAACCATTTTCGAACTCATCCAAGATATCATTGAAACGAATCTTCTGACCAAATTTCATGAAGATTGGACAATAAATGTGGCCTCTAAAGAGTTAACAAGGGAAATGTTGACGCCGCACAACGCACGACGGACAAAAAGCGATCACAAAAGCTCACAATGAGCACGTTGTGCTCAGGTGAGCTAAAAATAAAACAAACAAGTTTGCATCGACAATGATTTATTTATGTACACAATGAGCTCTCAACCTAACAATAAATCTTTGGGCATTGGCACTTCGGTAGCAGAACAATCAGGTATAACTAACCTTTGTTAACCTGTGTTTAAAATACAAATATTAAAGACCTGAAAATGTTTCTGGTCATAGCAAAGTCAGTGTTTTCTACTTATAGTTTCAATAAATATTTGATAATTGATTATAGCAAATACATTATTTTTTTCATGTTATTGTTTTACACATACATATCAATTATTAAGAGTCGTTTTTATCTTAAAGTGGGTATGCACGATTTTGATTATGTGTTAAATTGTTGTATATTGATAAAAATATGTTACAATAACACAAAATAGGCAAGAAAAATTATACATTGATGACGAATTTCATAAAATTCAGCAAAGACAAATTTAGATTCACATCGTACATGCATGATATAAATACTGGCGAATTCGACTGTACAGACATTTTCGATTTCAGAATTAAATATCTTGCTTAATTCGCATTTTTCGACACATGTTCTTCCTAACTTTTATTTTAATTTATATTGAAATATATGTATAATAAGTTTTTTACACATTTTATATAAATTCTTAAATATTTTACAAAATCGTGCATACCCACTTTAAGATTTGTAACCAATCAAGATGGTTAATTATTTCCAAATGGATTATAATATTGAACCACTTTACACAACAAGTCTTTCTTTATTTGCATGAATATTAACTGTGATTATGTGAATAAAACAACTATTATTCAGACCAAAATATTTGAAAAATTTACGAAAATTGCTTGTTAACAATACCATATTTTATCTATGAAATTTTAATGCACACATCACTTTTTAGACTGGATTATAATTATTGTTTTCTTTAAACATCAACGTATCAATGGTATGTCTTTTTTACTGAATTTGTATTTTGGCATAAATAATCCTAAACAATAGTCAAAAGTTATCTATCAGTTTTTGCTATATGGTTATTTTGTTAACGGTATGTAATTGTCTGTAATCAAACTGAATGTAAAATTGTTTGCTCCAAAAAGTTGCATATTAAATCTTCCTATATTAGTTTAATTTGATTACAACGTATACAACCATCTTAATTAGTTCAGTATTTTGTATGAAGATGAACTAGATCATCATTTTTAAAAGTCAGAAACAACTCTGTAACTATGCTCTATAATTAAAAACTGATGTTAAAGATAAAATCAGCTGATCACAAGCTCTTTCCTGACTCAGATCGTTCTATAACCAAGCACCAAAAGCACCAAGATTGAACACTTTGACTCTGATTGGCCGATTACTTCATCGCTAATGGGCTTCAACGGGCTGATTGGGATTGTAATGCAGCTTGGTAGGGAGGGGTGAAGGTCGCGTCTCCAGCTTGTCATATTCTAGGTAGAACTCCTTGGCAACCTTGCGCCAGTTCTGCACGTCGAAGAAGTAGTATGTTCCGCGCTCATAGGTACTTGTGGTGATGGCGGGTTCTATCCCTGGAGGTCGCGTTAACCAAACACGTTCGTCTTTGTGATACCGCCAGTCTCGATTGTACCTGTTTCAAACATAATTTCAATTTCACACAATTTCAATAGGCAAATAAACATAATTTTTTATATTAAGATTCAATTTTTTAAGTGGAGTGGAAAAATAAGGACACAATTGCCAAATATGACTGTATACATCTATCACTCAACGGATAATGAACAAAAGAACAAACCAGGAGTTCATTTTTTTATCTAATCTGCAAGTCTCATCTTAACCAAAATCTAAATGAGAAAAGCGTTACATTTGAAAACAAAATACATGAGATAGAAATTATTATACCAGCCACAAGAAAAACATTGTGAAACCAAAATTTCACATACTGTCATAACCAACAGAGAGAAATAAGAAAGAGTCACTGCGACCTTACAGCTGCTCTTTATTAAACCCATAGATTCAATTTATTGAGAATGTAACTTTGACACAGCCATAGAATTTGTTATTTCACAACACAGGAGCATAGACTTTACCCTTTTCCGCTCATTAGCAAAGTGAAAATAGCCTATATGCAAACAGCATACAACCAGTCCAGTCTCAAGTAACTCACAGGCTGTTCAGGTTTTATGCTGTTTGCTGCCCATCAGTGCCTTAGGGTTGGAAATGAAGCCTTCAAAACTTGAATCTATTAAGAATGGTCTTTAATTAAATTTCATTTTCTAAAGGACTACAAATGCCTCAAAGTGCGTATCTGAGTGGTAAATGGTTATGTTTGAACTTCTATGCATGTACATGTACTGTCAAGGTCATGCATGAAACTGTTGCATCCAATAAAGTAATAATAAACAGACACAAACAAGAGCTGTGTTTGTGAAACACAATGCCCCCTACTACGCCGCTTTGACCTTTGACCCTAAAGGATGACCTTGATCTTTAACCACTCAAAATGTGCAGCTCCAAGAGATACACATGCATGCCAAATATCGAGTTGCTATCTTCAATATTGCAAAATTTGACCTTGATCTGAAAGGATGACCTTGACCTTTCACCACTCAAAATGAGCAGCTCCATGAGATATGCATGCATGCCAAATATCGAGATGCTATCTTTAATATTGCAATATTTTACCTGGACCTTGACGGGTGACCTTGACCTTTCACCACTCAAAATTAGCAGGTCCATAAGATACACATGCATGCCAAATATCAAGTTGCTATCTTCAATATTGAAAAATTTTGACCTTTGACATTGAAGGATGACCTTGACTTTGACATTTCACCACTCAAAATGTGCAGCTCCATGAGATACGCATGCATGCCAAATATCGAGTTGCTATTTTCAATATTGCAAAATTTGACCTTTGACCTTGAAGGATGACCTTCACCCTTCACCACTCAAAATGTGCAGCTCCATGAGATACACATGCATGAATGCCAAATATTTAGTTGCTATTTTCAATATTCCAATATTTGACCTTGACCTTGAAGGATGACCTTGACCTTTCACCACTCAAATTGTGCAGCTCCATGAGATACACATGCATGCCAAATATCAAGTTGCTATCTTCAATATTGAAAAAGTTGTGGCCACTTTTAAAGTTTTCTGAAGGACGGACAGACGCCATATTTTTGACATTTGACCAAGAAGGATGACCTTGACCTTAATCTTTCACCACTCAAAATGTGCAGCTCCATGAGATACACATGAATGCCAAATATCAAGTTGCTATCTTCAATATTGAAAAAGTTATGGCCAATGTTAAAGTTTTCTGACCGACGGACAGACGCCATATATTAGACATTTGACCTTGAAGGATGACCTTGACCTTCACCTTTCACCACTCAAAATGTGCAGCTCCACGAGATGCACATGCATGCCAAATATCAAGTTGCTATCTTCAATATTGAAAAAGTTATGACCATTAAAGTTTTCGGACGGACGGACGGACGGACAGACTGACATACTGACGAACAGTTCAACTGCTATATGCCACCCTACCAGGGGCATAAAAATAGCTAAACAATCGCTAAAACTCAGGGAACCAATTTGAAGCCACAAAACTTGTATGGGGATTGATCATGGAATGATGTTCAATGTTTACACTGTGTGTGAATTGTGTAACGATGCCATTTTAAACAGGCACAAGTCTGTGTACAAGGCAATGATTAACCCTTTACCACTTAGATACATATTTTGTAGTCCCTTAGAAAGTTACATTTAATGTTAGACCATTCCTACTAGATTCAAGTTTTAAAGGCTTCATTTCCAAGCCTTTGGTACTGATGAGCAGAAAACAGCATAAAACCTAAACAGACTGCAAGTAACTCGCAAGTTCTGGTTTTATGCTGTTTGCATATAGCTATTTTCACTTCACTTCTGAGCGGGAGACAATAATTACACATGTATATAATATTTATACAATAATTAATAAAATAACCTTGGAAGATTTTTACATATAGCCTTTTTCACATTGCTTCTGAGTGGGAAAGGGTTAACCAATTAGTTCAGTTTAAGCCAAGGAAGAGCAAGATGGTTAGAAGGTTTACTGACCTTCCTTATATGAACCACCTTCTGAGAAAACTGGGCTTAATGCATGTGCGTGTCGTCCCTGATTAGCCTATGCAGACTGCACAGGCTAATCTAGGAAGACACTTAACGCCCATGCATTTAGTCCAGTTTTCCCAGTGCAAGACTCATTGAAATACTGATACAAAAGGCATAAAATCTAAACCAAAACAACCAAAACAAATCAAACAGTACTCACAGTTCAGTAGCTGCTGCCAGTTGCAGTCTGTCCCCACCGTTCATGTAGAAGAGGAAAAATAGCAGGTCCTCCCCATAGCGATTCAGTTTGATGGGTGACAACTGAAAATCAGAAAACAGACGAGAATTAATCAAACTTCAAGCGGAAGGGGTGGGTTGGGAATGAAAGCTAAACAGCAGCTCAAACTCGCCTAAGTTGCAGTGTCAGATATGACTTGTTCAGGCAAACAATGTTTCCATAAGCTTATTGCACAAGATACAATTTGACCTTTTAGCCTTTGACTGGAAAATCTGGGCTGATTGCATGCACATTAAGTGTCATCCAAGATATCTTAACTATTAAAATACTAATTTTGTATAAATCATTTTTATTTAAAGTGCTCAATTAAGTTAGATGTGAGTACTTTAGCTTTCCTTCAATGCTGGTTAAAGTACAAGAAAAAAGCCAGTGTGAGCCTTGTTCTCCGAAAACTGGTCTTAATGCATGTGCGTAAAGTATCGTCCCAGATTTGCAGGTTTAGTCTGCACAGGCTAGTCAGGGAGAATACCTCTATTTCATATTGCAGGTTTAGTCTGCACAGGCTAGTCAGCTACAATACCTCTATTTCATATTGCAGGTTTAGTCTGCACAGGCTAGTCAGGGACAATACCTCTATTTCATATTGCAGGTTTAGTCTGCACAGGCTAGTCAGGGACAATACCTCTATTTCATATTGCAGGTTTAGTCTGCACAGGCTAGTCAGGGACAATACCTCTATTTCATATTGCAGGTTTAGTCTGCACAGTTTAGTCAGGGACAATACCTCTATTTCATATTGCAGGTTTAGTCTGCACAGTTTAGTCAGGGACAATACCTCTATTTCATATTGCAGGTTTAGTCTGCACAGTTTAGTCAGGGACAATACCTCTATTTCATATTGCAGGTTTAGTCTGCACAGTTTAGTCAGGGACAATACCTCTATTTCATATTGCAGGTTTAGTCTGCACAGGCTAGTCAGGGACAATACCTCTATTTCATATTGCAGGTTTAGTCTGCACAGGCTAGTCAGGGACAATACCTCTATTTCATATTGCAGGTTTAGTCTGCACAGGCTAGTCAGGGACAATACCTCTATTTCATATTGCAGGTTTAGTCTGCACAGGCTAGTCAGAGACAATACCTCTATTTCATATTGCAGGTTTAGTCTGCACAGGCTAGTCAGGGACAATACCTCTATTTCATATTGCAGGTTTAGTCTGCACAGGCTAGTCAGGGACAATACCTCTATTTCATATTGCAGGTTTAGTCTGCACAGTTTAGTCAGGGACAATACCTCTATTTCATATTGCAGGTTTAGTCTGCACAGTTTAGTCAGGGACAATACCTCTATTTCATATTGCAGGTTTAGTCTGCACAGTTTAGTCAGGGACAATACCTCTATTTCATATTGCAGGTTTAGTCTGCACAGTTTAGTCAGGGACAATACCTCTATTTCATATTGCAGGTTTAGTCTGCACAGTTTAGTCAGGGACAATACCTCTATTTCATATTGCAGGTTTAGTCTGCACAGTTTAGTCAGGGACAATACCTCTATTTCATATTGCAGGTTTAGTCTGCACAGTTTAGTCAAGGACAATACCTCTATTTCATATTGCAGGTTTAGTCTGCACAGTTTAGTCAGGGACAATACCTCTATTTCATATAATTTCTTGTTACAAAGAAGTCTCTTCTTAACCATTGCCAGTTTAGGCAGAATGTGTTGTCTCTGATTAGCCTGTGCAGACTGCACAGGCTTATCTGGGAAGACATTTTTAGCACAGATATTTGGCCTGTTTTTCCGGATTGCGGCTCATATATGCCTCACATCTCACCTTTTCTCGGATGTAGATGTTGGTGAGATACTCTGAGGGCACGTGAAAGTCAATGTCCTGTGGTCGACACGGGATGTCCACCCAGGGGGACTGGAAAGTGCTGTACAGGTTCCTGAGAACACACAAACACACAATACTTTATGTAGAGTTCTTTGTGGCAGGGCTTGCATTAATCTTGGAAATTTGGAAGTTTGAACTGCTTGGTCTTTGATTTTGGTAGTTTGAACTTCTTGGTCTTTGATTTTGGAAGTTTGAACTTCTTGGTCTTTGATTTTGGAAGTTTGAACTTCTTGGTCTTTGATTTTGGAATTTTGAACTTCCTTATCTTTAATTTTGGAAGTTTACACTTTTTAGTCTTTGAATTTGGAAGTTAATACTTCTTGGTCTTTGATTTTACAAGTTTAAACTTATTGGTCTTTGATAAGTTAAGTTTGAACGTCTTGGTACTTGATTTTGGAAGTGTTACTCTGAATGTTTGGTTTTGCAATGTGAGATGAAGATCCTGAGCATTTTAGAATTTCAGAAAGTACAGTTTGAGGTTTGGCTAAGGGCAGCCCTTTTTTATATGTGCTTATCTGCCAATATATAACAAGGGCTGTTTGTAAAACATGCATGCCCCCCATATGGGCTGTCCATTGTAGTGGCAGCCATTTTGTGAGCACGATTTTTGTCACTGTGACCTTGACCTTTGACCTAGTGACCTGAAAATCAATAGGGGTTATCTGCGAGTCACGATCAATGTACCTATGAAGTGTCATGATCCTAGGCAAAAGCATTCTTGAATTATCATCCGAAAATCATTTTACTATTTCGGGTCACCGTGACCTTGACCTTTGACCTTGTGACCTCAAAATCAATAGGGGTCATCTGCGAGTCATGATCAATCTACCTATGAAGTTTCATGATCCTAGGCAAAAGCGTTCTTGAGTTATCATCCGAAAACCATTTTACTATTTCAGGTCACCGTGACCTTGACCTTTGACCTAGTGACCTCAAAAACAATAGGAGTCATCTGCAAGTCATGATCAATCTACCTATGAAGTTTCATGATCCTAGGCGTATGCGTTCTTGAGTTATCATCCGGAAACCATTTTACTATTTCGGGTCAACGTGACCTTGACCTTTGACCTAGTGACCTCAAAATTGATAGGGGTCATCTGCGAGTCATGATCAATCTACCTATGAAGTTTCATGATCCTAGGCGTATGCGTTCTTGAGTTATCATCCGGAAACCATTTTACTATTTCGGGTCAACGTGACCTTGACCTTTGACCTAGTGACCTCAAAATTGATAGGGGTCATCTGCGAGTCATGATCAATCTACCCATGAAGTTTCATGATCCTAGGCGTATGCGTTCTTGAGTTATCATCCGGAAACCATTTTACTATTTCGGGTCACCGTGACCTTGACCTTTGACCTAGTGACCTCAAAATTGATAGGGGTCATCTGCGAGTCATGATCAATCTACCCATGAAGTTTCATGATCCTAGGCGTATGCGTTCTTGAGCTATCATCCGGAAACCATTTTACTATTTCGGGTCACCGTGACCTTGACCTTTGACCTAGTGACCTCAAAATCAATAGGGGTCATCTGCGAGTCATGATCAATCTACCTATGAAGTTTCATGATCCTAGGCGTATGCGTTCTCGAGTTATCATACGACAACCACCTGGTGGACGGACCGACCGACCTACCGACCGACATGAGCAAAGCAATATACCCCCTCTTCTACGAAGGGGGGCATAAAAAGAAACTTGTATTTTATGAAAATGGCTTAAAATGTGCACCTTATTATAATGAATCTTTCAATACTGTAATAGTGTTAGTTTGGATGTTAAAGAAATCATTTTTGGAAGGAAATATATTCCTGACAAATGGAAACAAAATATGAGTGAAATAACAACTTTTTCCGCTGGATAGTTTTTAAAATTTAAATATAAGCCTAAAATGAGCCTCGTTCTCGGTAAACTGACCTTAATGCATGTGTGTAAAAAGTCATCTCAGATTAGCCTGTGCAGTCCACAGAGGCTTATCAGGGATGACAGTTTATGTCTTAACTGGACTTTCATTCAGAAAAATTTCATACAAGCAGAAAGTGTCGCTCCTGATTAGACTGTGCAGACTGTACAGGCTAATCTATGATGATTACACACCTGCATTAAGACCAGTTTTCCCAGAAAGAGGCTCCAATCGTCCAGTCTTCTTACTGGTAGGTAATTTTAAATGAACTATACATATATACTTCTGAAACCTTGAAACCAATCATGAGTAATATATATTTTTGTAATATTAGCGTTAACCCAGTGTACTCACTCAGGAGAGTTGAGGTTGAGGCCAAGGGTGGTGAGATCTATGCCCGGCGCCAGCGTCAGGAAATTGGGGTTCATCTCGTCCGACTTGATGAACATCATCAGGCCCACCATCCCAAACTGGTCTCCTACCATGCCCGCGGGGATGTTGGTGATACGACCTGCATACAGAGACCAGTTTCATCTGCTTCTCATATCAAAGATACAGTAGTTCCACACTCAGTCCCTAATAAGGGACCAGGGGTGTCAATATTTCAATATATTTTTTTTTATATTAGTGTAAAACAATCCATCCCAAACAGGTATCCTATAATGCCCTGGGGGATGTGTGTTATATTGCCGTTTGCACGTGCTTAACAAGTCTATGATACAAGAGTTTCGCATTCAACCCTTGATTATTGCCCAGGGGTGGCAATATCACAAATGTTCATACCCTGAGGAGAGTGTGTGATCCAACCTGTGTGGGGATAGTTTTTTCATTTTGGCCCAAAGATAGAAAAATCTTTAATAGCCTGAAACAATTGACCTGCACTCTCTTTTTAAAATTTACTTCTTATCTTTCTGAAAAGCTATTTGTTATCTCTACTTAATGTTTTCAATCAACTCTCATAAAATACTGTTTTGGTCAGATACACTAAAACATTTGAGATATTTGGAAGAAAGAACCACATCTTGCAGGATAGTTATTTGGAATAACTACAGTAAATTTTAATGGAACTCTCTTAAATACTTTAAAATATAGAATAGATAAGAAATAGAAATTGTTGCGAGGTAAAAACAACAACATCACTTATTTCTTGCAAGAAAGTAATTTGTAATAACTTCAGTAATTTAATAAAACTTTCTTAACCAATGTATAGGTTATATAAGAAATATAAACGCATTGGTATATTGGCAAAAAATAATCACTTTACCTATTTCTTAAAAAAAATTATTTGCAAAAGTTAAAGCGCATTTAAATGGAACTCTTCCAAACTACTTTATTGGTTAGAAATACATAAAAAATTGTGTTATTCAACATAAAAGAAACCCTGCTATACATACACGTGTTGCCGGTGGCGTCCGGTGCGACCTGAATCCCGCGATGCGGCTGACCGGATGACCCAGCCTTGTCCATGAGGCTGCTATCCTTGTTCAAGGCCTGACCATAGGAGGAGGAGCCACTCAACAGGCTGGTTGGCTGCAAGAGACCATATGAGGCGTGCTGGGAAAACTAGTCCTAATGCATGTACATAAAGTGATGTCCCATATTAGCCTGTGCAGTCTGCACAGCCTAATCAGGGACGACAATTTCTGCTTTTAAGATTTTCTTTTGTTTAATGGAAGTCTCTTCTTAACAAAAAACAAGTTTAGTCTGAAGTGTTGTCCCTGATTAACCTGTGCAGATTGCACAGGCTAATCTGGGATGACACTTTACACCCATGCATTATGCCCAGCTTTTCCTTAACAAGGCTCATATAATTTCAGTTCTGGTACATGCTCAATGGGATAAATTTATGTTTATAAAATAGGAGTTCATATAATAAAAATTATTGCTGGTTGCCTATAAGTTGCAATAAAATAAGGCAGTTAAAATACATGCCTCACCTTTGACCTCTATTGCCATCTTAATCTGTATATGCTTAACAATTTATGCTAGTTATTTAAACAAGAGGGCCTGAAAGGCCCAAAGTGGCTCACCTGAGATTCAAAGGAACTGACCTGTTCGGTGCAGCCCAAGATGTCATTAGAACAAAATGTTCTATACAAACTTTCATGACTAGTGAACACCCTGGCAGCCACGTTTTTCAACAGAAGGAACCATTTTCATACACATCCAAGATATCATTTAAACAAATATACTGACAAAGTTTCATGAAGATTTATAAGTCCATATAAGGAAAAATGCCCCGCCCACTGGTGGCCATGTTTTTCAAGCAACTGGAACCATTTTCAAACTTGTCCAAAATATCATTGGGACAAATCGTCTGACAAAGTTTCATGATGATCGTACAATAAATATGGCTTCTAGAGTGTTAACAAGGTTAAACTATAGCTATATAAGGAAAAATGCCATGCCCCCTTGGCAGCCATGTTTTTCCACCAACCGGAACCATTTTCAAACTCATCCAAGATATCATTGGGACAAATCTTCATGACAATAAATGTTGCCTCCAGAGTGTTAACAAGGTTTTACTAAAGCATGATATATAGCCATATTAGGAAAAATGCCCCGCCCCTTGGTGGCCATGTTTTTTAAGCAACCGAAACCATTTTCGAACTCATCCAAGATATCATTGAGACAAATCTTCTGACCAAACTTCATGAAAATTGGACAATAAATGTGGCCTCTAGAGTGTTCACAAGGTTTTACTATAGCCATATAAGGAAAAATGCCCAGCCCCTTGGCAGCCATGTTTTTCAAGCAAACGTAAGCATTTTCGAACTCATCCAAGATATCAATGAGACCAATCTTCTGACCAAATTTCATGAAGATTGACAATAAATGTGGCCTCTAGAGTGTTAACAAGGTTTTACTATAGCCATATAAGGAAAACTGCCCCCCCCCCCGGCGGCCATGTTTTTACACCGATCTGGACCATTTTAAAACTCGTCCGAGATATCAATGAAACCAATGTTTTGACCAAGTTTCATAATGATTGTGACTTCTAGAGTCTTCACAAGGTTTATCTATAGCCATATAAGGAATACTGCCTCGCCATGTTTTTAAACGGACCAGAACCATTTTTGAACTCAACCAACATATCATTTAGACAAACATTTTGACAAAGTAACATGAAGATTGGGCATCAAATGTGACTTCTACAGTGTTCACAAGGTTTTTCTTTTTTTGACCTAGTGACCTAGTTTTTGGCCCAGCATGACCCAGTTCGAACTCAGTCGAGGTATCAATGGGACAAATGTATTGACCAAATTTCATGAAGATCAGACAATAAATGTGGCCTCTAAGAGTGTTCACAAGGCAAAATGTTGACGACGCACGACAGACAAAAGGTGATCACAAAAGCTCACCATGAGCACGTTGTGCTCAGGTGAGCTAAAAAAAGAAATATGAATGGACTAGATGCATAATGCAGAAAATGGACTTCTGACCTCTAAATGTGAGCTTGACCTTGGTGTCAGGGATATGGGTCATACACTCAATACACTGTCTCCATAGTGAACAAGTGTGGTAAATTATTTGAAAATGTCATGATAAATGATAAAGGTACAGTCTGAATAAGAAGTCACACATATACACACAACTATTGAGAAAAAGCTAAATTAAGCTGTCCGAAAAGAGGGCTTGACAAAAAAGGCAGCCAGTTGTTAACATTTAAAATAAAATTAAAATAAGATAAAGATGGTTAAAACTTGGCAACAAACTGCTCTTTCTTTACAAACTATTTAAGCACTTGGCAGGCTTTGCAATCATCTGTTTCTAAGTGTCACATAAAGAACTTCATCTTTATCCACTACTCAACTCATATTTGCTATAGACATGGTAATTAATAAACATCATAAAACAATTATGAGTAGAAGAGCAAACAGGATTTTTATGATGCCACATAGCTATTTTAGGTGCCCACAGAAAGTTAACAATATGAGCTACATACCGGCTTTTTACTAGGGTCAGTATTGCCACCATTTTGAGGATCTGACACGAACATCGATAAGGTATCTGCAATGTACACATTTGAACATGAACTTCAATAGGGTTGAGGTGCAAGTAAAATCAAACTAGAAATACGAGTCAGAATTTAAAAATACTGGAAACTATGGAATTAGATAAAGATTTCCTTCATCAACAACTTTTGTTTCCTTTCCAACACTTTTTGCCTAAACTGAATTTCTGCTAATAAGATACTTTCTTTAAACAACAAGGGCTGTTTGTAAAACATGCATGCCCCCCATATGGGCTGTCAGTTGTAGTGGGAGCCATTGTGTGAATACGTTTTTTGTCACTGTGACCTTGACCTTTGACCTAGTGACCTGAAAATCGATATGGGTCATCTGCCAGTCATGATCAATGTACCTATGAAGTTTCATGATCATAGGCCTTATTATTCTTGAGTTATCATCAGGAAACCATTTTACTGTTTTGAGTCACTGTGACCTTGACCTTTGACCTAGTGATCTGAAAATTAATAGAGGTCATCTACCAGTCATGATCAATGTACCTATGAAGTTTCATGATCCTAGGCTAAGCATTCTTGAGTTATCATCCGGAAACCATTTTACTATTTCCAGTCACTGTGACCTTGACCTTTGACCTAGTGACCTGAAAATCAATAGGGGTCATCTACCAGTCATGATCAATGTACCTATGAAGTTTCATGATCCTAGGCCAAAGCATTCTTGAGTTATCATCCGGAAACCATTTTACTATTTCGAGTCACTGTGACCTTGACCTTTGACCTAGTGACCTTAAAATCAATAGGGGTCATCTGCCAGTCATGATCAATATACCTATGAAGTTTCATGATCCTAGGCCCAAGCGTTCTTGAGTTATCATCCGGAAACCATCTGGTGGACGGACCAACCGACATGTGCAAAACAATATACCCCCTCTTCTTCGAAGGGGGGCATACAAAATTCCATAAAAGCAGAAAGTGCCGTCCCAGATTAGCCTGAGCGAACTGCACATGCATTAAGCTCTGTTTTCCCAGAGCGTGGCTCATACTTATAGCTATGAGTCATGTTCTGAGAAAACTGGGCATAATGCATGTGCATAAAGTGTCGTCCCAGATTAGCCTCTGCAGTCCACACAGGCGAATCAGGGACGACACTTTCCACTTTTATGACATTTTTCGTTTAAATGAAGTCTCTTCTTCGCAAAAATCCAATTGAGGCGGAAAGTGTCGTCCCTGATCAGCCTGTGTGGACTGCACAGAGTAATCTGGGATGACACTTAACGCACATGCATTAAGCCCAGTTTTCTCAGAACGCGACTCCTATATATATATATTGCAAGTACTGTGACATACTCTGTGCCCCAGGCAGTGCTGGGAAGTCCTCCTGTTGTATCTGGAACTCGGGTGTCTGATCTTGCACTGGATTCTTCACCATGCCCACTGGAACAGAGGGCACATGTGTAACACTGCACAGGCTCATGGGTCTCATGTGTAACATCACACTAACTTATGGGTCTCATGTGTAACATCACACTAACTTATGGGTCTCATGTGTAACATCACACTAACACTAACTTATGGGTCTCATGTGTAACACCGCACTGACTAATGGGAAAGGACAGTCACTGGGATAGACACATGCAGGTGTTACACCTGACTGACTAAAAGTTGGGGGGGGGGGATATCTAGATAGATATGCATAGAAATCAGGCCTAGTGTAACAACAATTTGTGGTGGGGATCACATGAAATGGATGTGTGACAATTAACTGTCCAATAATGGGTCACAATGAAATGGATGTGTTACACTTAATTATCCAATAGGGGGGTCACAATAAAATGGATGTGTTACACTTAATTATCCAATACGGGGGGGGGGGGGGGGGGGGGGGGGTCACAATGAAATGGATGTGTTACACTAACTGTCCAATAGGGGGTCACATGAAATGGATGTGTTACACTTTACTGTCCAATAGGGGGGGTAACATGAAATAGACACATGGACAAAGACGACACATGTTTAACACCTTATTTGCTACAAGTGATAGGGGGGGGGGGTCACATATATAGGACTAGCTGATAGGGGAGTCACATGAATAGACACATTGAAATTGTATCATGTTGATACAGAAGACACACATGTAACATCTTACAAATTAGCCTTCAAAGAAAAGAGCTAAACAAGAGGTGTGTTTGTCAGAAACACAATGCCCCCTATTGTGCCGCTTTAGAGCCATATATTTGACTTTGACCTTTCACCACTCAAAATATGCAGCTCCATGAGATACACATGCATGCCAAATATCAAGTTGCTATCTTCAATATTGCAAAAGTTATGACCAAGGTTAAAGTTTTGGGACACACAATGAATGAATGAATGAATGACTGACTTGACTGACTGACTGACTGACTGACTGACTTACAGACAGACAGACAGACAGACAGACAGACAGACAGACAGACAGACAGACAGACAGACAGACAGACAGACAGACAGACAGACAGACAGACAGACAGACAGACAGGCCAAAAACAATATACCCCTGATCATTCGATCCGTGGGCATAAAAATAATGATAGCCAATAATTGGCGACAATTGTAAAAACACTTTGCAATTGCCTTAATTTTAATTTCAAGACCAATAAATTGCTGTCATTTTAACACAATTCTCAATGTTTTGTTCAAGTTGATGACACATTTGTAAGGATGAAACACATGTAAACTATCTTGCTGACAGGCCAATGAAATATGAGCATGACAGATGTGTACAGGTCAAAATGTGTCCATTTTTGTGTTTAACAAGAGCTGTCAGAGGACAGCGTGCTCGACTATTTTAGTGCTTGACAATATAACGTCAGCCATCATGGAGAGGGGGGGGTATAATGTGGGTGTGTGGTCATTTAATAGATGATCTTTCAAAAATAAGGAAAACAAATTTATTTATTTTTATTTTTTTTGAGGGGGAGGGGGGGGGGAGGGGATTCTGGGGTGGGGCATGGGGGATGGTTTGGGTGGAGTGCATTGTGGTATGTCACGTAAAAGTTGTTTTGTCAAAGTATGAATCAAATGTGATCATAAATAAAGAAGTTATGGCAATTTAAGCAAAATGTTCAATTATCTAAGTATAAAAGGGGCCATAATTCTGTTAAAATGCTTGATACAGTTGTCTGCAACGGGTACCCGAAATATCTGATGATATTGGATCCAACTTAAGATTCGCGGGTACGGATTCATCCCCGGAAATTTCGGTTCCGAATATGTATGTAACCTAGCGCTGTTTTCGAGTTTTGTTTTAATACAGACTGGTTCTGTTTGAAAGATAAAAGATACGTATAATAGTCAATATTTATTGACGTGTGACAGTCAAATAGCAGATCATTCGAGATCCTTTGGCTTTTATTGTCTAAGAGTGTCATAGGACATACGGTAATGATCACCGAAAGCAAAACTAGTTCAAAATCATGGAGGATTTACACATTAAAAATGCAATTCCTAAAGGCAATAAGTAAGTTTTTAATCCTTATTGTCTTTCTGTGTTGTATCAAAAACAACGGTAGAGGATCCAGTGTGGCTGAAATGTTATTCAGGTAAATTTTGCATAATTTCCCGACCTGTCAAATTGTGTTCCTGCATTATGTATTGTCTTGAAAGCATCTTTTGTCATATACTAAGTTTAAATGCTATCTTGTGATGCAAGGAACCTCAATTCCCAGTGAGAGAATCTTCTCCACAGCAGGAGACCTGGTCAGTGCTCATAGGGCTTGCCTGGACTCGGACAATGTTGATATGTTACTTTTTGTGAAAACAAACATCAAACTGCATGAACAGTGAAAGATGTATGTTAACGAGCAAACTATTAAGTGAATAAGTGTTGAGGTTTCGTTTTATTCTGACATTGCTACAATAAATGAGAAATTTGTTATGTTTTTTGTTTATAAATGTTTAATGTTTTTTAGTCAAATTATACTTCTAAAACATTGATTTCTTTAATTTAGACAGAATTTCTAATTTTCTCTTATCTGAGGGATCCAGATCCGAAAAAAATCTGAAGAAACCTTATTTGGATTTGGATTCGGATCCGAACAATTTTTTTGGATTCGTTGCAGCCCTATTGTCTGCTCTTGTTTATACATTTTGTAGATTGGGATCATGTTGGTAAAGAAGTGTGCAAAATATGAAAGCAATATGTCAAAGGACATAGAAAATATTTGAGGTGGTACGCAAACTTTCACATAGATTTATCAATAATATGCATATTTTAAGTATAAAAGGGTCCATAATTCTGTCAAAATGCTTGATGCAGTTGTCTGCTCTTGTTTATAGATTGGGGTCATGTTGGTAAAGAAGTATGCAAAATATAAAAGCAATATGTCAAAGGACATAGGAAATATTTGGGGTAGTATGCAATCTTTAACATTTGCACGCTAAAGCTAACGGCAACGCCGGGGTGAGTAGGATAGCTCCACTATATATATTTCATATATAATAGTCGAGCTAAAAAGTACCCCTTACACATTTTCATTTATATATTTGATACATTTTCACTCAATTTTCATTTAATACCATATCTTGGCCCATAGTCATAGAGCTCCTTTTGGTAACATTTAATAAATCTGTCTCAGATTTTTTTCTTTTTATGTCTTTTTACAATGAAACATTTCAAGATAGAAAAGATTATTCCTAGTCATGAAATAAAATATTGAACATTAAATCATAATAATTAACTTAAGTTTAACTTAAGTCTCCAGCTGTACCATGGAGAATATGGAACCTGGTTCATATATTTATATGAGCCTCGTTCTGTGAAAACTGGGCAAATCAATGTGGGTAAACTGTCATCCCATATTAGCCTGTATAGTCTCCACAGGCAAATCAATGGGGGTAAACTGTCATCCCATATTAGCCTGTATAGTCTCCACAGGCAAATCAATGGGGGTAAACTGTCATCCCATATTAGCCTGTATAGTCTCCACAGGCAAATCAATGGGGGTAAACTTTCACCCCATATTAGCCTGTATAGTCTCCACAGGCAAATCAATGGGGGTAAACTGTCATCCCATATTAGCCTGTATAGTCTCCACAGGCAAATCAATGGGGGTAAACTGTCATCTCATATTAGCCTGTGTAGTCTATACAGGCAAATCAATGGGGGTAAAGTGTCATTCCATATTAGCCTGTATAGTCTCCACAGGCAAATCAATGTGGGTAAACTGTCATCCCATATTAGCCTGTATAGTCTCCACAGGCAAATCAATGGGGGTAAACTGTCATCCCATATTAGCCTGTATAGTCTCCACAGGCAAATCAATGTGGGTAAACTGTCATCCCATATTAGCCTGTATAGTCTCCACAGGTAAAATCAATGTGGGTAAACTGTCATCCCATATTAGCCTGTATAGTCTCCACAGGCAAATCAATGGGGGTAAACTGTCATCCCATATTAGCCTGTATAGTCTCCACAGGCAAATCAATGGGGGTAAACTGTCATCCCATATTAGCCTGTATAGTCTCCACAGGCAAATCAATGGGGGTAAACTTTCACCCCATATTAGCCTGTATAGTCTCCACAGGCAAATCAATGGGGGTAAACTGTCATCCCATATTAGCCTGTATAGTCTCCACAGGCAAATCAATGGGGGTAAACTGTCATCCCATATTAGCCTGTGTAGTCTCCACATGCAAATCAATGGGGGTAAAGTGTCATTCCATATTAGCCTGTATAGTCTCCACAGGCAAATCAATGTGGGTAAACTGTCATCCCATATTAGCCTGTATAGTCTCCACAGGCAAATCAATGGGGGTAAACTGTCATCCCATATTAGCCTGTATAGTCTCCACAGGCAAATCAATGTGGGTAAACTGTCATCCCATATTAGCCTGTATAGTCTCCACAGGCAAATCAATGTGGGTAAACTGTCATCCCATATTAGCCTGTATAGTCTCCACAGGCAAATCAATGGGGGTAAACTGTCATCCCATATTAGCCTGTATAGTCTCCACAGGCAAATCAATGGGGGTAAACTGTCATCCCATATTAGCCTGTATAGTCTCCACAGGCAAATCAGTGGGGGTAAACTGTCATCCCATATTAGCCTGTATAGTCTCCACAGGCAAATTAATGGGGGTAAACTGTCACCCCATATTAGCCTGTATAGTCTCCACAGACAAATCAATGGGGGTAAAGTGTCATCCCATATTAGCCTGTATAGTCCCCACAGGCAAATCAATGGGGGTAAACTGTCTTCCCATATTAGCCTGTATAGTCTCCACAGGCGAATCAATGGGGGTAAACTGTCATCCCATATTAGCCTGTATAGTCCCCACAGGCAAATCAATGGGGGTAAACTGTCACCCCATATTAGCCTGTATAGTCTCCACAGGCAAATCAATGGGGGTAAACTGTCATCCCATATATGCCTGTATAGTCTCCACAGGCAAATCAATGTGGGTAAACTGTCTTCCCATATTAGCTTGTATAGTCTCCACAGGCAAATCAATGTGGGTAAACTGTCTTCCCATATTAGCCTGTATAGTCTCCACAGGCAAATCAATAGGGGTAAACTGTCACCCCAATTAGCCTGTATAGTCTCCACAGGCAAATCAATGGGGGTAAAGTGTCATCCCATATTAGCCTGTATAGTCTCCACAGGCAAATCAATGGGGGTAAACTGTCATCCCATATTAGCCTGTATAGTCTCCACAGGCAAATCAATGGGCGTAAACTTTCATCCCATATTAGCCTGTGTAGTCTCCACAGGCAAATCAATGGGGGTAAACTGTCATCCCATATATGCCTGTATAGTCTCCACAGGCAAATCAATGGGGGTAAACTGCCATCCCATATTAGCCTGTATAGTCTCCACAGGCAAATCAATTGAGTTAACTGTCATCCCATATTAGCCTGTATAGTCTCCACAGGCAAATCAATGGGGGTAAACTGTCATCCCATATATGCCTGTATAGTCTCCACAGGCAAATCAATAGGGGTAAACTGTCATCCCATATTAGCCTGTATAGTCTCCACAGGCAAATCAATGGGGGTCAACTGTCACCCCATATTAGCCTGTATAGTCTCCACAGGCAAATCAATGGGGGTAAACTGTCACCCCATATTAGCCTGTATAGTCTCCACAGGCAAATTAATGGGGGTAAACTGTCATACCATATTAGCCTGTGTAGTCTCCACAGGCAAATCAATGGAGTTAACTGTCATCCCATATTAGCCTGTATAGTCTCAACAGGCAAATCAATGGGGGTAAACTGTCATCCCATATATGCCTGTATAGTCTCCACAGGCAAATCAATGGGGGTAAAGTGTCATCCCATATTAGCCTGTATAGTCTCCACAGGCGAATCAATGGGGGTAAACTGTCATCCCATATTAGCCAGTATAGTCCCTGCAGGCAAATCAATGGGGGGAAACTGTCATCCCATATTAGCCTGTATAGTCTCCACAGGCAAATCAATAGGGGTAAACTGTCACCCCAATTAGCCTGTATAGTCTCCACAGGCAAATCAATGGGGGTAAAGTGTCATCCCATATTAGCCTGTATAGTCTCCACAGGCAAATCAATGGGGGTAAACTGTCATCCCATATAAGCCTGTATAGTCTCCACAGGCAAATCAATGGGGGTAAACTGTCATCCCATATTAGCCTGTGTAGTCTCCACAGGCAAATCAATGGGGGTAAACTGTCATCCCATATATGCCTGTATAGTCTCCACAGGCAAATCAATGGGGGTAAACTGCCATCCCATATTAGCCTGTATAGTCTCCACAGGCAAATCAATGGGGGTAAACTGTCATCCCATATTAGCCTGTATAGTCTCCACAGGCAAATCAATGGAGTTAACTGTCATCCCATATTAGCCTGTATAGTCTCCACAGGCAAATCTATGGGGGTAAAGTGCCATCCTATATTAGCCTGTATAGTCTCCACAGGCAAATCAATGGAGTTAACTGTCATCCCATATTAGCCTGTATAGTCTCCACAGGCAAATCAATGGGGGTAAACTGTCATCCCATATATGCCTGTATAGTCTCCACAGGCAAATCAATAGGGGTAAACTGTCATCCCATATTAGCCTGTATAGTCTCCACAGGCAAATCAATGGGGGTCAACTGTCACCCCATATTAGCCTGTATAGTCTCCACAGGCAAATCAATGGGGGTAAACTGTCACCCCATATTAGCCTGTATAGTATCCACAGGCAAATTAATGGGGGTAAACTGTCATACCATATTAGCCTGTGTAGTCTCCACAGGCAAATCAATGGAGTTAACTGTCATCCCATATTAGCCTGTATAGTCTCCACAGGCAAATCAATGGGGGTAAACTGTCACCCCATATTAGCCTGTATAGTCTCCACAGGCAAATTAATGGGGGTAAACTGTCATACCATATTAGCCTGTATAGTCTCCACAGGCAAATCAATGTGGGTAAACTGTCACCCCATATTAGCCTGTGTAGTCTCCACAGGCAAATCAATAGGGGTAAACTGTCATCCCAATTAGCCTGTATAGTCTCCACAGGCAAATCAATGGGGGTAAACTGTCATCCCATATAAGCCTGTATAGTCTCCACAGGCAAATCAATGGGGGTAAACTGTCATCCCATATTAGCCTGTGTAGTCTCCACAGGCAAATCAATGGGGGTAAACTGTCATCCCATATATGCCTGTATAGTCTCCACAGGCAAATCAATGGGGGTAAACTGCCATCCCATATTAGCCTGTATAGTCTCCACAGGCAAATCTATGGGGGTAAAGTGCCATCCTATATTAGCCTGTATAGTCTCCACAGGCAAATCAATGTGGGTAAACTGACATCCCATATTAGCCTGTATAGTCTCCACAGGCAAATCAATGGGGGTAAACTGTCATCCCATATTAGCCTGTATAGTCTCCACAGGCAAATCAATAGGGGTAAACTGCCATCCCATATTAGCCTGTATAGTCTCCACAGGCAAATCAATGGAGTTAACTGTCATCCCATATTAGCCTGTATAGTCTCCACAGGCAAATCAATGGGGGTAAACTGTCATCCCATATATGCCTGTATAGTCTCCACAGGCAAATCAATAGGGGTAAACTGTCATCCCATATTAGCCTGTATAGTCTCCACAGGCAAATCAATGGGGGTCAACTGTCACCCCATATTAGCCTGTATAGTCTCCACAGGCAAATCAATGGGGGTAAACTGTCACCCCATATTAGCCTGTATAGTATCCACAGGCAAATTAATGGGGGTAAACTGTCATACCATATTAGCCTGTGTAGTCTCCACAGGCAAATCAATGGAGTTAACTGTCATCCCATATTAGCCTGTATAGTCTCCACAGGCAAATCAATGGGGGTCAACTGTCACCCCATATTAGCCTGTATAGTCTCCACAGGCAAATCAATGGGGGTAAACTGTCACCCCATATTAGCCTGTATAGTATCCACAGGCAAATTAATGGGGGTAAACTGTCATACCATATTAGCCTGTGTAGTCTCCACAGGCAAATCAATGGAGTTAACTGTCATCCCATATTAGCCTGTATAGTCTCCACAGGCAAATCAATGGGGGTAAACTGTCACCCCATATTAGCCTGTATAGTCTCCACAGGCAAATTAATGGGGGTAAACTGTCATACCATATTAGCCTGTATAGTCTCCACAGGCAAATCAATGTGGGTAAACTGTCACCCCATATTAGCCTGTGTAGTCTCCGCAGGCAAATCAATGTGGGTAAAATGTCATCCCATATTAGCCTGTGTAGTCTCCACAGGCAAATCAATGTGGGTAAACTGTCATCCCATATTAGCCTGTATAGTCTCCACAGGCAAATCAATGTGGGTAAACTGTCACCCCATATTAGCCTGTGTAGTCCCCACAGGCAAATCAAGGACAACACTTTCCGCCTAGACTGGATTTCATTTATAAAAGGATTCCTTAAAACGAAAAACATCCATAAAAGCGGAAAGTGTTGTCCCTGATCAGCCTACACGGACTGCAGTGGCTAACCAGTGTAGACACTAGACGTACATGCATTAAGCCCATTTTCCTAAGAGCGTGGCTCTCATATATTAATAACAGAAACAAAGAGATGTAACATGTATAATTACCCGTATGAATGAAGTCCAACTCACCATAGTTTCGTGGGTTTCCCCCAGATAATGAGTTTTGAGGTGCGATACGGTTGCTTAATGATGGGAACTCGGATGGGTCGAAATTGGGTTGTGAACTGTCTGGCCGAGACCCGAAACCGAAAGAAGCCGACAGGTTTGAAATTGGCGCAGAGCTGCATGAGAGAGATTAACCTTATGTATAAATAGGTAACAAAATCACATACAGATCTATGTCTACAAATAATGTGCATTGAAGAAGATGAGTCATTTACATTGCATTTAAGACTTATAAAAATGATACGCAGACAAAATCAAATCATTACTCAGAATTTAGTCTTAGATATGAACAATTCAATTGCACCATTTGCTCAATTAATTTAAAAGTCCAATATATAAGATTTATTATACCTGTTATTTCGAACTTTATCACATTACTTTTTGTTCCACTGCAAATATAACTGTAGTCAAACCAAATGATTCCCCATGAAATGACAAAACAATTAATTCACTGCAACTTCTGTTATATCACAATGTCCAATATATCGCCAGGTGTTCCTGGACTCCATTTTTTTGTCACGCACTTCAATTTTCTGCATAATCCGATATTCATAATTAAATCGAGTTTGGTCCAGATTTTTTGCGCCTTCATTATATATCAGGCTGGTGAAGTGCGACAAACAATAACCCGACTTGCCCAATATCAAAGATTAAAATTTGTATGTGATTGCGTGTGTCACCTTTGACAACATTCTCTATTGAATTTGCTTTCAACTGACATAATTATTGAACAAGAGCACCGCATAACGGGTGCCAACGCTCGGCTGCAGATGCAGTTTTGAAGAAATGAAAGCTTGTAAGAATTTTTTTTAAGAGGTCACAGTGACCTTGACCTTTGACCTAGTGACCCAAAAATGGGTGTGGCGTGTAGAACTCATCAAGGTGCATCTACATATGAAGTTTCAAAGTTGTATGTGGAAGCACTTTTATTTTAGAGCCAATGTTCAAAAGGTTAAAAAATGTAAAGGTTTTAGCACGACGGCGGCTGACTATGTCAATACCTCAGGTTTTCTCCGAAAACAGCCGAGCTAAAAATTATATCAGCCAATCAGCGCTCAGGCAGCTAAAATGCACTACGATTTTTTAAAATAATGAATTGAATCATCTCTAGACATCAAATTCACATGAGTCTCATTCTGTGAAAACTGGGTTTAATGCATGAGCCTAAAGTGTCATTGCAAATAAGCCTTAGCAGACGGCATCGGCTAATCAGGGACGACACTTTCTGCTTTATGTAATATTTCGTTTAAAGTCGGTCTCTTGTAAATGAAAATCCAGTGTAGGTTGTCCCTGATAAGCCAGTGAGGACCTGGCAGGCTAATCAGGGATGTCACTTTACACACATGTATTAAGCCCTGTTTTCCCATAATGAGACTGAATAAGTCACTTCATGGTCCTCATTACAAACCCAGTAAGTCCAGAGCCAATAGGCCGCTTCTGAAGGGTGGATATGGGACCCTGCTGGCCGGCCTGGGACGTGCTCATCATGCGATGCTGGCCTATCGCAGATATCACCCCTCTGAAACAGTAGGCTCCATAATTAGGCAACGGTGTCAATCTGTCAACAGTTTCGTTTCAGCAGATCAATCATTTACCCCTTGGATACATATTTATGCACATTTATAGTCCCTCAGAAAGTAAATTTAATTGCAGAACATGTGTACTAGATTCAAGTTTTAAAGCTCTCATTTCCAACCCTAAGTTACTGATGAGCAGCAAACAGCATAAAACCTGAACAGACTGCGAGTTACTCGCAGGCTGTTCTGGTTTTATGCTGTTTGCACATAGCCATGTTCACTTTGCCTCTAAGTGGGAAAGGGTTAAATAGGCACAAGTGTCAAAATGTCAGTTTTGTTTCAGCAGGTTAAGGTACATTTGCCAAACTAAACCCTATGGTCGGTAATATTCTTATCAGGTGGACCCTGTTCTGGGCTGTTTATGCTTGTTTTCAAATTGAAAAGTGCTGTGTTGGGAAAAGTATTTTACACTATCTGCTAAACACAAATGTAAACAAGAGCACCACATAACAGGTGCCAACGCTCGGCTGCAGGTGCAGTTTTGAATACATGAAAGCTTGCCAGAATTTATTTTTTAGGTCACAGTGACCTTGACCTTTGACCAAGTGACCCCAAAATGGGTGTGGCGTGTAGAACTCATCAAGGTGCATCTACATATGAAGTTTCAAAGTTGTAGGTGGAAGCACTTTGATTTTAAAGCCAATGTTCAAAAGGTTAAAAAATGTAAAGGTTTTAGCACGACGCCGGACAACAAGCTGGCTATGACAATATCTCGGGTTTTCTTCGAGCTAAACAAATTTCCAAATAGACGAAAATGGTAACAACCTGTCTTCCTGTCACTAGACCTAAATAAACATTTTACAGAATGAACAAAGTAATAAAACTCTCAAATGACTTGAATCAAATACTGTGAAACCATTATATATCGTCAGGCTAAATTTTCATATATTTCATCAGTCGACCGATTGACGAATTCAAAATCCTTACGAACAATTATGTCACATATTTGAACAAATTAAGACTGAATAACCAAAGGCATGGGGCACTAAAATCCAACCTAATCCACGCATACATACTCCGTCTGTCAAGATAAATCCAGTTTTGACACAAAAGGGTGCAGATTACACAGTGTACTTAACTGACACGTGACATTGCTCTAAAACGCGAAAGCAGTACAGCTGTATCAACAAAGCGCTAATTGTTAACAACTTTATTACCCATTGTGTGTATTGTGTTTTTCAGTGTTGTTGCAGAAGATTATACAGCCTCCACGCACCGGATTAGATCCGGATCAAAGACAATACACAAAATTAAAAGATGGTGATGTATATACTTACAGCATACATTCACCACATTGATTACAAATAAATACAGAACATTTTTATTTGTGTTTGGTTGTTTGCGTTTAACTACAGTACAGGTGTAAAAATAGCTTGTGCTTCATTTTATGGGCTATCGATCTTTTTAATCATTGACATCTTTTACACGTTTTACAATACATGTTTCAAATAATTGTTACTTGTAGCAATTGAAAACGTAACAGGTAAAGAGCAATTAGCAATCATGACGATAAGTTCCATCCAAACCTAGGGAAATTGTTTTCAAAAATTCACTTTTATTCTTGCGCAATTTCCAGGAAATCACCGGAAAGCACGTGTTTCGAATGAATAAGAATGATGCAATAAAACATTGCTTTGTATCCTATTGCATTCAATCTAATTTAAACTCACTCGTCCATTGGTTGCTACAATTAAATCTGAACTTTGCCCTATGAAACCGCTGTCCCATAATGCACTGTTAATTTGACACTTCCGAAAATTATAGTACTTAAAGTGATCAAATATTTAAGATGCAAAACTGTTGAAACTTTATTGAAAACTGACCAAACAGTTTCCTAATACTAATTTTAACCAATTATCTTCGCACCTTCTCTAATTTCCCTTGCAAAAAGTTAACCCACTTTCATACCAAAACACACTTAAACCAACATAAAACTGTGTTTTTTCTAAGTTTTTCTGAGCGTAAGTTGGTTTTTGCTAATAAAAGCGAGTTTTATCTGAGCTAAACTGTGCTTAACTGAGTTTAAAGTTGGTTTTTTAAAGTAGATGTGTGTTAAAGCGAGTTTTTTTGCTGTAAGAAGTTGGTTTTTTATGTGTCAAAAGTGAGTCTTTTTATTTATGAGTTGGTTTATGTGTGTTTAAGTGTGTCTTTTTGTTTCATAAGCGAGTCTTTTACAACAGAAGTGGGTCTTTTTATAAACAGAAGTGGGTTAAAGCGAGTTTAAGTTGGTCTTTTTATAAATAATTTGAAAGCCGCAACAAGGCTAAAAGACTCACTTTAACACACTTATCAATAAGTTGGTCTTTTGTTTATTAACATAACTCAACAATAAAACAATAATTCTTCAACTAGGTCTTTGTTTCATGTTTATAGCCATATATTATCAAGGTGAATTGTAAAGGGGCTTTTTTACAGCTTGTTTGCCATTGCACCTTTTGTACATTTATGGGCTCCCCATAATTTTAAGGAAACATTGGATATAAATTGCTCTTTCAGAACATCACAGGTTCACAGATACTATAAAAATGTTAAAATGTTCAAACTTAGTTTTATACCTGAATATGAAATTGTTTGTCTTTCACTTTGAATCAATACATAAATATTAAATATATTATAAGAACAATCACACATCTATAAAAATGTGAATACTTCCATTTAATTCATGTTCTTTGGAGAATTCAATAGACTTACAGTGTGTTTTTTTATTCATTTTTTGAGGGGGAGAGTGACACTGTTTCTATAATAAATAAAACTAGTTTCAGTGTGAAAGTGTTGATTAATATATGGAAACTTATGTGGGCTTGCCAGCATCAATTATATCTCCTCAACATAAAAACAATAACTATTTTAACTTTCTTATACTGATATTTAACCCCAATACAATTAATGCCTACCACATTGACCTTTAACATACAATTTAAAAGGCAATAAAAATAAATAATATTTATACTATTAATATTATTTGCTAACACCATTCAGCATTTTTTTTTTCAATATTCACAATTAAATATAATATGCTAAGGGTGCTGTGTATTATTCAATAAATACATATATGTTGGTGTTGAAATCAGTAGATATTTCTCAGATTTAGTAATTGGCTGACACACATAAGAGATTAGCCCTCCCCCCCCCCCAATTAAATCATAAACATTAATTCTTATCACAGTATCAGTGCTCCATCTATAGGCCTAACAAAGGGGTGTTGATAGACTTTTGATTGGCTGAGCCACCATCTATTTGAAAACAAGCGACTTTGATTGGCTGGAGACAGGAAAGGGGGTTTTCATCAACTGACTTTGAGCTTTAAGGTATAATTGAGTAACATTAAGACTTATAATTCTAGTTTAAAATGTCTTGAATAACTTTCAGCATGAAGTATTGTGTGGTGAAAACAATGTGTATGTACTACAATGTGTAAATCAACAATAAGTTTGTTGCAAAGGAGATTCAAAGTGGATGGTTAAAGTGATATGGTCTCATAATTCATCAACTGCCTGTTATCTTGGAATACTGAAGAACAGTTGTTTTAGGTTTGTATTTTCATTTTTACATCACTTTTTTATTTAGTTTTATATTGAATTAATTATGATCATTATCATATTTATGTATTGTCACTGGGAAATGTAAATGGATAAGTATAAATGTAATACAATTATAAGGAAAAACAACACCATTTGAATAATTATGGCTGTATTTTATGATTATTGTCATCTTAAATGTTATTTATACCTATTTCTGGTCATTAATGAACAGATTTCTTTCCCACATATTCAATGAAAACTTTTATATTTTAAATTTGAAGGTTAGACTCCCAAGGTGAAATTTACATTGATTGGAAGATTCTTTGGATAGAATATTCCTGTCAAAAGACAGCAGAAGGGGGACTAACTGATGTATGGATTTTGACACCAGATTTTACCCTGCACGAGCAGCCCAACTTGAGTAGATCAGGAGTGGGAAAACCGAGCCCTGTCCTTGACCAAGGAAAGTTGGATTTGTTGAGAGGTAAAACTATACAGGTTTTAGCATTTGAAAGGCGTCACACTTCCGACCAGTCCACACAGCCAAATGAGACCACATATCTTGGTACATTTTCAAACAGTATTTTCTACCACACGTAATTTCTTTTAATTATTTATGACAAGCGTTAAGTCACATGTGATAACAGGATTTAAATTGCCAAAAATAAACAAACAAAAACAACAAGCAAACAAACTTGTTTTGATTTAAATTATTAATATTTATAGTAACAAGATATACCATAACAGCAATATTTATCACTTACATTATAAAATATCTTTCAGGACCTGATCTCAAATGAGATCATGCACAAGACGCACCTCGCAAAGGCCATGACAGTATAGTTTTCAGACCTGATCAGCTGGTCAGACTGCTCTATGAAGTGCTGTTCAACCTCCCCTAAGGGGGAGATTCGAGAGGGTCTCCTGATTGCTGAACACTACGCCATGGTTGGTATGATTCTTTTTTATAGGGAAAAAGGGGATTTAAATATATAGGTGTTCTACTGCCTCCATATTCATTTTGAAACAAACATAATGCAATTGATTCAAATTTGACTCCAGCACATAATCTGTCTTGCGTTAATTTAATACTACTGCTAAAATTTAAGAGTTACTAAAAATTGTGTTTGTGTATAAAAGTTTTGAGAATTTAACACATAGGCAGACAAAAATAACCTCAGTATAAAGTTAACGATCAAGCTCTAATTTTGAACAATATAAACAATTCAAGCAACAGTAATTTGCCTCCTTGTTTCAAAAACCTCTTTTGAAATCCTTCTAATGTAGATGATGTTAAAATGGGATATCTGAACTGATGATATTGATGAAAAAGTTTATTCCACCAAAATCAAGTCATTCAGATCAGACTTGATTTGGGTGGAATAAACTTCTACATGTTTTTTTAATACTGTAATGTACAGTAAAATCCTGCATTGATTGTTCATATACATTTCAGTTGTCATCTCCAAAAAGTTTGCCCTGCCCATATCAACAGTGGAAGAGAACATGAGATGGGCCTTGAGGAGGCTTCGTGTCATGTACTGCGGGGAGAATATATAAACTGTTTAGTGCTGAGCAATATGTTCCTTTGTTCATAGGTGTAAATATGTGTAAAGGGCTATTCAAGGAAAAGATAGGATGAAGGATTCCTTAATGTTGTCATTTTATAAATCCGGTACCACCAACACAGTTAAAAAAAATTATTATTTATTTTATCCTCTGTATCACCCCTCACTAACTGAAACTGTATATAATCATGGTTCATACCCTTCCTCCCATTTTTACCTGTGGTAGCCCAAAGAGGAGAATGTTATCTATTTTAATTTATTATTATCCCCACGCTTTTTGAAAAAAAGGTGGGGATATTGTGGTTATCTCCGCCGTCCGTCCGTCCGTCTGTCCGTCCGTCCGTCCTGGCCACTATCTCCTCCTACACTAAAAGCACTAGAACCTTGAAACTTACACACATGGTAGCTATGAGCATATGTGCGACCCTGCACTATTTGGAATTTTGATCTGACCCCTGGGTCAAAAGTAATAGCGGTTGGGGTGGGGCCGCGTCAGAAATTATCACTCATTTTTTTAGGTTATTTTACATTTACTTCTTTATTTCTACACCGATTCACTTCAAATTGATACTGGACCTCTCTTATGACAATACGGTCAATCTCAACCATGCATGGCCCCATTCCCAACCCTGGGGCGCCCCCGCCCACATAGGCCACACCCACCAAAAATTTCCATTTACTATAATTTTTTCATTTCTACACGGATTCACTTCAAATTGATACTGAACTTTTGTTATGACATTAGGGTCAATCTCAACTATGCATGGCCCCAATCCCAACCCTGGGGCGCCCGCCCACATAGGCCACACCCACCAAAAAATTCCATTTACTTTAACTTTTTTATTTCTACACGGATTCACTTCAAATTGATACTGAACTTCCCTTATGACATTAGGGTCAATCTCAACTATGCATGGCCCCATAACCAACCCTGGGGCCCCGCCCACATAGACCACACCCACCCAAAATTGCCTTTACTATAATTTCTTCATTTCTACACCGATTCACTTCAAATTGATATTGAACTTCTCTTATGACAATACAGTCAATCTCAACTATGCATGGCCCCATTACCAACCCTGGGGCGCCCCGCCCACATAGACCACACCCACCCAAAATTGCCTTTTACTATAATTTCTTCATTTCTACACCGATTCACTTCAAATTGATACTGAACCTCTCTTATGACAATACGGTCAATCTCAACTATGCATGGCCCCATTACCAACCCTGGGGCCCCGCCCACATAGACCACACCCGCCCAAAATTGCCTTTTACTATAATTTCTTCATTTCTACACCGATTCACTTCAAATTGGTACTGAACTTCTCTTATGACAATACGGTCAATCTCAACTATGCATGGCACAATTACCAACCCTGGGGCGCCCTGCCCACATATGTCACACCCACCCAAAATTGCCTTTTACTATAACTTCTTCATTTCTACACCAATTCACTTCTAATTGATGATGAACTTCTCTTATGACAATACGGTCAATCTCAGCTATGCATGGCCCCATTACCAACCCTGGGGCACACCTAGGTCAAACATTCGGCGTGGGGATACGCGTCGGCCTCTGCCGCGCCATTTCTAGTGTTAAATGTGCTCGCATATTGTGATAATGTATCTTGGGTAGATGTTTTCCTGGTTTTGTTAAAAATGCACTGTAAAAATGTTCACATTATTTGTTTTTTTAATATAAACATTGTTTTTTGCAAATAGTGTGTGTGTCTTTTATTTATAATCACATGGGGCTTGTAATGATCTGTTGTGATTTTATCTCAAATAACCTTTTTACCATTAAGGTGTAAATATTTTTTTTTACTAAGGTTAAGGTAAAACAAGCAAAATTTTATGATCCCTTAAGCGAACAAAAGACTCACAAAAACCAACTTAAACACACTATTGTAGACAGAAGTGTGTTTAAGTTGGTTTTTTGTGAGTTTTGGTATGTTGGTTTTTTGTGAGTTTTGGTATGTTGGTTTTTTTGTGGGTTTTGGTATGTTGGTTTTTTGTGAGTTTTGGTATGTTGGTTTTTGTGAGTTTTTTCTGTGTTTAACTCAGTTTTAACCAAGTTGGTAAAAAAACCACTTTAAACACAGAAAAAACCAACATACCAAAACTCACAAAAAACCAACATACCGAAACTCACAAAAAACCAACATACCAAAACTCACAAAAAACCAACTTACCAAAGCCCACATTTATGTAACAAGTGAGTTTTTTCTGTGTTTAACTCAGTTTTAACCAAGTTGGTAAAAATACCCACTTTAAACACAGAAAAAACCAACTTACCAAAACTCACAAAAAACCAACATACCGAAACTCACAAAAAACCAACATACCAAAACTCACAAAAAACCAACTTACCAAAGCCCACATTTATGTAACAAGTGAGTTTTTTCTGTGTTTAACTCAGTTTTAACCAAGTTGGTAAAAATACCCACTTTTAACACAGAAAAAACCAACTTACCAAAACTCGCAAAAAACCAACATACCGAAACTCACAAAAAACCAACTTACCAAAACTCACAAAAAACCAACTTACCAAAGCCCACATTTATGTAACAAGTGAGTTTTTTCTGTGTTTAACTCAGTTTTAACCAAGTTGGTAAAAATACCCACTTTAAACACAGAAAAAACCAACTTACCAAAACTCACAAAAACCAACATACCAAAACCCACTAAAAACCAACTGCCAATACCGCTTGGTTTAACACGGATAAAACTCGTGTTTAACTCGAGTTTTACACACTTATTTGGGAAGGGTTGCGCCGATAAAGGTAAGATTGTTATTAGTTTGGCCATGATAATAAATGAATAGGACCAATTGGCAACTGGCTTCACCCGGATTTCAAACACTCATTAACGGTTATTCGGTCCCACTAATCCGCTAACGGATCATCTGATAACAAAAGACTAGTATATTGACATGTGACAAACAGGCCCCACCTCCTGCAATTGACTCAAGTGTCCTCCCTCTTTCTCCACTACGATTTTTCGCAACCGCGATATATTTCGGACAAACAAATCGGATATTGACTGAAGCATTTTTTTTCAAAGTCAGGAATTGGCGAATTTAAGTGCTGACAAAACGGTCATTTTTATAAAAATGACATAATTTCGTGCTGATGAAAATAAATGATTTCACAGTATATGAGCAGCGATCAATAATAACCAGGCTTAAAGCATGAAGTTTGTTCTCAAATGATGTTGTAAAGTCTGCACAGGCATTCTAGAGCAACATTTTCCACTTTTATGGAATTTTTTGTTTAAGAAAAGTCTCTTCTTAACGAAAAATGCAGTTTAGGCGATAAGTGTCCTCCCAGATTAGCTCGTGCAAACTGCACATGCTAATCTGAGACGATACATCACGCAAATGCATTAAGCCACATTTTGCCACAGACCAACTCGTATACATTACATTACTTTTTAAACCATTAAGCTGCCAGTATTTGCCCTGGTGTACCTTTAAATGACCAAATGTAACCAACCTGGGCACTGCCAAATGTTTTGACAGACCTGTTAGGTGAATTTTGTGGCATGCCTGTTCCTGGAGTGAACGACTGATTCCCTAGACTTGTGGGCGTGAGATTGCGCTGGAATTGGGGACCACCGGAGATTGGACCCCGCTGCTGAGTCATGCCATACGAACCGAGACTGCCTGGGACCAAAAACAAAGTTTAACAATTATATAAGCCTAGCTTTGGAAAAGGGGGCTATCAGACAATACTGAATATTCGGGTGCGAAAATTCTGTCAGGCTTCAAAGCACTTAAAACGAGTAGAATATGAACCTATTAAAATAAGAAATAACAAGTATTGAAAAGGTATAAACCAAGTTGCTAAAAATGTTAATGGCCAGTAAAGCTAACAGCCAGTAAATTTTAGACATCATTAAAATCGTTATGACAAGGAGGATGCAGTATGCGCCAAAAACGTATCATCAGAGCCAAAGGCTATAAAACTTCCCAACAGGCTATAATTTTGTGCAATGATCATAGTAAACAATACTGCTGTGTATTAACCCTAGCCCACGTAGAAACCTATTTTGACTTGTTTCTAGTCTCTTAGATAGCTATATTTAATTGAAGGTCTTTCTTACTACATGTAGATTTAAGTTTTAAACGCTCCATTCCCTACCCTTAGACACTAATGAGCAGCAAACAGCATAAAACCTGAAGAGACTGCTGTGAGTTACTCGCAGGCTGTTCTGGTATTATGCTGTTTGCACATAGCCATTTTCACTTTGGCTCTGAGTGGGAAAGGCTTAATTTCCAAATTCTTGTAAGTGCAATTGTATACCAACAATCAACACTCGAAGAAAAAAATGTCAGCCAGTTAGTCTTCAAACAGCAGAGTTAGGTCCACTTTTTCCACTTGTGTTATGTGTTTTTGACAACTGTTGAAACTTTTGTATTTTATAACATAATTATATTGGGCATTTAAGAGAAACTAAATAAACAGTTTGATGTCTTCATGAAGTCTTTAATACTTTTGTTTTTTATTTAATAGCGTCAAACAATTTAAATGGCAGGGCGTGCAATCCGGCATGTTCCCTGCTCACCTGTGGGTTTTGTCCCAGTGCCTTAGAAACATTCTTGGGAAAAGTGTGCACATATAATTATTAATTAACACGTTTACACTCAGATAAAAACGCTTTTGTAGTCCCTTTGAAAATCAAAAGAAATTAAGATCTTTTTTACTTGATTCAAGTTTTAAAGGCTTCAATTCCAGCCCTAAGATAATGATTGATGAGCTGCAACAGCATTAAACCTGGACAGCCAGTCAACAGCATTAAACCTGGACAGCCAGTCAGTAACAGCATTAAACCTGGACAGCCAGTCAGTAACAGCATTAAACCTGGACAGCCAGTCAGTAACAGCATTAAACCTGGACAGCCAGTCAGTTACTCTCAGGCTGTTCTTGTTTTATTCTGGTTGCATATAGTCATTCTCACTTTGCTTCTAAGTGGTAGAGGGTTAATAGGTACACATTTATAAGAATGAGTATATTTGTATTTAGGTCTATAAAGCAATCTGTCATCCTATACAATTCCTCATGGAAGACAGTCCTAAGGACTAAAGTTTTAATAAGTTTTGGCGCAGAGTGGGCATGTGTAATTAACATTTAGAAAATATATGAGCTGACCTACTTGTTACTATTAAATACAAGTTTATAGTTAACGATTTTTTTTAAATTAAAAGATCCAAAATTAACTGCCATTAGGTTAGCTGGCTGTTAACGTTTTGTCATGTCTTGTTATATTTTTAATGACAAACAATACTAGCACAGGTATGCAGCCATGTCTCCTGCATAAATCTTAATCGGCAGAATGAACAATTAATATAGTGAAGTGTTGCCTTACCTTGTGGGTAGAAGTTGTTCCCAAAGCTGGAAGCGTTTGACGGAGACTGGGACTGGTTCAGCATCTGCAATCACATCAGGTTACATATATAAACCTTTACCACTATGACACACATTTTGAAGCTTTTATAGTCCCTTAGAAAATCAAATTAAATTAAAGAACTTTCTAACTAGATTCAAGTTTTAAACGGTTCATTTCCATATTGATGAGCAGCAAACAACATAAAACCTTAACAGACTGCGAGCTTCTTGCAGGCTGTTCTGGTTTTGTGCTGGTTGCATATATTTTCACTTTAATTCTGAGCGAGAAAGGGTTAACTGACAAACCTCTGAGGCATATATACTATATATGTCTTACAGACACTAATGACCCAACAACAATATTTGAACTCCATGTAATACTACAGTTGACAACAAGACAAAGGGTCGTAATTGAACCAAAATTGGATGCAGCACAAATTCCTTTCTATTCAATAAAGTCACTCAGAGGAGGAACTGTTGAACACACAACATTTCAGGACTATGTAGTTTTTAGTGGTCACAATTCTGTAAAAACTCAATTCAGTCAAAATCACTTTCTTCACAATCATCTACACATTCATGTAATACAAGTGTTTAAGCGCCATCCAGTATTTGGATTTGAATATACAAGCTTCTAAACATGAAAAACAGACAAAGCAAAATATTCTGACAAAACTTTTTGCAGCCCATATTCCTTTCTTTACAATCTTCCAGACATGAAGATCATTCAACTGCAAAAGATTGAGCATAATCAACTCAGTAGTTAACAATTAGTTCAAAACACCAGCTTTGTGATGTATATACCAACATATGAACATACGATAAGGGCGATATATATCATCTGGAATTGGCAAGACATTTAATACATTAAGTACATTACCCTTGGTTTATCAGTATAAAATATCAAGAGCACCGCAAAGCGGGTGCCAACGCTCGGCTGTGGGTGCAGTTTTGAATGATGAAAGCTTGTTAGAAGAATATTAGAGGTCACAGTGACCTTGACCTTTGGCATAGTGACCCCAAAATGGGTGTGGCGTGTAGAACTTGTCAAGATGCAGCTACATATGAAGTTTCAATGTTGTAGGTGGAAGCACTTAGATTTTAGAGCCAATGTTAAGGTTTTATCAATATCAAAATCAATACATTTTATCGTGTTTTTATTCTACAACTTGGCCTGGTCTGGAGCTATGCTGGCTGCAGTTGGCTTAACCCTTTCCCACTTAGAAGCTAAGTGATAATGGCTATGTGCAAACAGCATAAAACCTGAACAGACTGCGAGTTACTCGCAGGCTGTTCTGAATGTTTATGCTGTTTGCTGCTCATCAGTTTCTAAGGTTTAGAACTGAAACCTTTAAAACTTGGATCTAGTAAGAAAGGCCTTTAATTAAATTTAACTTTTTACGGGACTACAAATGCATCAAAAAACATTTCAAAGTGGTAAAGGGTTAAGACCCATTTACGCATGACACGGCTCAAATGGTATTGTTAATAGACCCTTTTCACAATAGGCAAAAATTGATTAGAGCGCAAGTCACGTGACTCGCAGAACTCCAGAACAAAGCTGAACGTGTAGCAATTTCCAATAGAACCACGCAACGCCACATCCGAGTTCAACCTTTCACTTTTTTTAATATTCGGCAATGTAACGATTTAGAAAACACAATATGACAGTCAGAATAAGTAATTAATATGTACTTCACATTTTGAGTGTCAATACATTAAATGAATTTTCTTGATTTAAGTACTTGTTTTTTCTTTATTTTTTGCATACTCTTTGTAAGAGCTTTTTTATCACGCTGTTTGAGTAAAGATCTATCTAATAGCGACTATGTTCAGCACAAACCCATTACAGGTACCTCGTTATGATCAGATACTATGCCGACAAATAATTAATAACAGCATGGTGTCATAAACCATCGTGGTAGATGCCTGGTCCTTGAACATGATTTATGATACCCCAATGTCTTATCATGGTAGAAGAATTACGTAGTCGTTTCTTAGACCAAAGTTACGCTAAATACTCAAACTAAATACTGTATAGATATAAGCCAGTGTAATCATAACACTACAGTGAATGCTGGACATTTGTCAGTAGCCTATTTTTCACACAGGCAGATATTCTTTCCTATGTGTCTTCGTTATTTTCACAATGCAGATAACGGTTCCTACATAATTTTGACAGCCCAGAGATTCGTTCCTAAATATTTGCTATTCCGGTCATTTTCTTCACATTTATCAAAATAATATGACACTCTGGGGATTGTATCCAGTATTTTAATTTGTCCTTATTAAAAGAGTTTGTTAATATATATTTTTTCTCATATTTTGTTTTATACTTTATTCTGTTGTAAGGCGTTATCGTGATAATGAGAATGATAACGTTAAAACATATTCGAATATATAGAATTACACTGAGATCTGTAATTTGAGAAACCATGTAGAAATCAGGGCGTGAAAACTATGTAGGAGAGAATTTACGGTATGTCAAAATAATGTTGGAACGATTGACCAGTATGTCAAAATAGTTTGGGAATGAATGTTCGGGTAGTTAAAACAACATATGAATGAATGTCCGCCATGTCAAAATTAGGGTAGGAACAATTGTCCTTGTGAAAGAATGTTTGGATACATAATTAAGTGCTTATTACCTATACATTTGAAATATTTTTAAATTTTGTACTTAACAGGAAACCTATTTAGCCGGTACCGGTAAAATAAAAGTCCATCATTCGGTACCGGTAAAATAAAAGTTCGTCATTTGGTACCGGTAAAATAAAACTTCGTCCTTACGAAGTCTTATAAAGAGTCCTCTTTAGTTTATGGAAGAACAAAATTAAAACAAGCATTTTTGTTGACCACAACGGGGCTAAATAATGTTTAAAAAAATACAGAAAGATGAGATTTATGACATAAAGTGACATATTTATTACTCATTATCACGTTTAAAGAGCAATCAAGGTGCATGCATAAACAGTTCAATTTTCTCCATGTTTGTTTTTTTTCACCTGTATAAAATAATTCTTCAATATTGTCTTTCAGTGTAAAATAAAAGTAATTTAATTTAAAAGAAAAATGACATAACAGTCACATAGTGTCATGTGCTTTGCATTTTACATTGCTTTTTCTTATGATTTAGTCAACACACATCTTACACTTTCAATTGTCATGAAAAATATTACAGACCAACAAACATACCTTTTAGAATTCAAGTTATAAAATAATGTTTTGTATTTTATCACATGCTATACCCTGTTTCCAATGTAATACAACCATTACATTTTTTTTATATTACACATGTGTAATACAACATTTTAAAGCGTTTTCATTGGCTTAGTTTTCGTTTATTGACCAATCACATTTTGTCATTTTGCTGAAATGACGTTTCAACGTCAAATGACGTCACGAAATGTAAACAACATTCGGAATTTATCATTATGTTTGCGTAATTTTTTATTTATTTTGCTCATTTAAAAGCATGTGATAAAACAGATCTGACACTGAGCCTGACTCTGTGTCATATCATACCAAATTTTATTAAACTCGTCCAGGAAATTCGTTAGTAAACTTGCCAAAGGCTCGCTTACTAACAAAATTCCTGAACTCGTTTAATAAAATATGGTATGATATGACAACTCGTGCCAGATCCTATATATACGACTTATGTATATCTTTGTTTTGCGCATTATCAATGTTTGTTCTTCAGACCACATTTGCTCTGATGATGATGGGTATCTTGAATTGTTATCAACTGTATACACGTATACACTAGTGGTACTTAATACTATGGATTTGAAATATTACTTAGGGGTAAGAATGTTAATTTTTTAACCCCAATCAATTTATTCACTTAACATCACATGCATGGATGCATATGTTTGCTGTTATTTTAACCAGTGTCAGTGCTTATCAAAATCCCGAATGAAATTAATAACAAGAGGGCAAAGATGGCCCTAGTTCGCTCACCTGGGCCATATATTTTTACCGACAGGGACTATTTTCAAACTCATCTGAGATATACATAAAAAAGCAAATTTGTTTCACCAAGTTTTATGATGATTAGGCAAAAAATGTGACTTCTTAAGTGTTCACAAGCTTTCTTTTACTATATAAATATGACAAAAAATGCCCCCCCCCCCCCCCCCGGCGGCCATGTTTTTGAACGGACCGTATGCATTTTCATACTAAACTCTCGTATCTAAGAAACACATGTTGTGAGCAAATTTCATTAAAATTGGGCCAAAAATGTGACTTCTAGAGTGTTCACATGTTTTCACTATATACAAATAGAGAAAACTGACCCGCAAACTGGCGCCCATGTTTTTTCACCAATCTGGACCATTTTCGAACTCATCGGATATATCAATAAAACCAATGTTTTGACCAAGTTTCATGATGATAGGGCAAACAAATGTGACTCCTTGACGGTTCACAAGCCTTTTTTACTATATAAATATAAGGACAAGAGTTCCGCGGTCGGAGATGACCGCATTGAAGCCGGATTTTTGATTTAAATGACAGGAAAGTACCTTTCGTGTTTTTGTCAATGCAATACTTAAATTACTGAAATATTGTTCAAAGGTCAAAATGAAATGTAAGTACTTTTCAAGGCATGAGCAAACCTTGTGTTATGTTTTGAATGCATGCATATACATGAACAACAATAACATTTAAGGTCACAAATATGAACTTGAATTGACAATTAGGAAAGTTTGATCTCAATTTTTTTATTAGCAAATTAGTAACATATTGTTTGAAGTTTCCATCAATTTCATTATCAAATGTAAGAAAATAAACTTAGGTCCAAGCATACCAAAGTTATAACAATTTTAACATTTTAACATTGAAGGTCACAGTGACCTTGACCTTCAAATGAATGACATTGAAATGACCAGTGGTCATCTTCTAGTACTGGCCAATCTTTATTTCAAGTTTGAAGACTCTAGGTACAAGCATACCAAAGTTATAACATGAAATAAGAACTTTAACATTTTTACATTCAAGGTCACAGTGACCTTGACCTTCAAATGAATGACCTTGAAATGTCCAGTGGTTACTTACTAGTTCTGGCCAACCTTCATGTCAAGTTTCAAGACTCTAGGTCCAAGCATACCAAAGTTATAACAACTTTAACATTTTTACATTCAAGGTCACAGTGACCTTGACCTTCAAATGAATGACCTTGAAATGTCCAGTGGTTACTTACTAGTTCTGGCCAACCTTCATGTCAAGTTTCAAGACTCTAGGTCCAAGCATACCAAAGTTATAACAACTTTAACATTTTTATATTGAAGGTCACAGTGACCTTCACCTTCAAATGAATGACCTTGAAATGACCAGTGGTCATCTGTTAATCCTGGCCAACCTTCATGTCAAGTTTGAAGACTCTAGGTCCAAGCATACCAAAGTTATACCATGAAATAAGAACTTTAACATTTTTACATTCAAGGTCACAGTGACCTTGACCTTCAAATGAATGACCTTGAAATGACCAGTGGTTACTAACTAGTTATGGCCAACCTTCATGTCAAGTTTCAAGACTCTAGGTCCAAGCATACCAAAGTTATAACAACTTTAACATTTTTTATATTGAAGGTCACAGTGACCTTGACCTTCAAATGAATGACCTTGAAATGACCAGTGGTTACTAACTAGTTATGGCCAACCTTCATGTCAAGTTTCAAGACTCTAGGTCCAAGCATACCAAAGTTATAACAACTTTAACATTTTTTATATTGAAGGTCACAGTGACCTTGACCTTCAAATGAATGACCTTGAAATGACCAGTGGTCATCTGTTAATCCTGGCCAACCTTCATGTCAAGTTTGAAGACTCTAGGTCCAAGCATACCAAAGTTATACCATGAAATAAGAACTTTAACATAACTTTAACATTTTTACATTCAAGGTCACAGTGACCTTGACCTTCAAATGAATGACCTTGAAATGACCAGTGGTTACTAACTAGTTATGGCCAACCTTCATGTCAAGTTTCAAGACTCTAGGTCCAAGCATACCAAAGTTATAACAACTTTAACATTTTTTATATTGAAGGTCACAGTGACCTTGACCTTCAAATGAATGACCTTGAAATGACCAGTGGTCATCTGTTAATCCTGGCCAACCTTCATGTCAAGTTTGAAGACTCTAGGTCCAAGCATACCAAAGTTATACCATGAAATAAGAACTTTAACATTTTCGAGCACGCCGCCCGCCCGCCCGCCCGCCCGCCCGCCCGCCCGACAACATCAATCTATAAGCCGAGATTTTTTCGAAAAAAATCCGGCTAAAAAATGCCCTGTCCCCCTGGCAGCCATGTTTTTCAACAGACCAAAACCATTTTCGAACTTAACTCACGTATCTAGGAAACAAATGTTCTGATCAAATTTCATGAAGATTGGACGAAAAATGTGACTTCTAGAGTGTTCATATGTTTTCACAATATACATATATAGAAAACTGCCCCGCCCACTGGCGGCCATGTTTTTTCACTGATCTGGACCATTTTTGAACTCGGTCTAGATATCAATAAAACCAATGTTTTGACTAAGTTTCATGATGATTGGGCCAAAATTGTGACATCTAGAGTGTTAACAAGGTTTATATATAGCCAAATAAGAAAAACTGTCCCGCCCACTGGTGGCCAGGTTTTTCAGAGGAACAGAACCACTTTTGAACTCAACCAACATATCATAAAGACAAGCATTTTGACAAAGTTACATGAAGATAGGGCATAATATGTGACTTATACAGTGTTTACAAGGTTTTTCTTTTTTTTTACCTCGTGACCTAGTATTTGACCCAGCATGACCCAGTTTCAAACTTGACCGAGATATTATTGGGACAAAGCTTCTGACCAAGTTTCATGAAGATTTGAAAAGAAATGTGGCCTCTAGAGTGTTTACAAACAAATGTGGACAACGGGCGGATAGACGACGGACAAAGATCAAACACAAAATAAAAATCAACTGGTTTATAATCATCGTTATTCTACGCCAAAGATCTATACACGTTCAGCCTCATTCTGAGATTCGGCGCATCACGTGATATCTAAAAATAGCAACAGTGGTAGTATTGTGAAACTGGTCTATATATTGTAATGTATTATGGACCAGATTGCTCAGAACTCGAAGATCTCTGTTTCCTGGACTTACACCTTTGTCCGTTTTGAACATGTTTGGGGACTGAAGACTTACGTCTTTGTCTACGTCTTTGTCCGTTCTAAACATGTTTGGGGGCAAGAGACTTACGTCTTTGTCCGTTCTGAAAATGTTTGGGGGAAGAAGACTTACGTCTTTGTCCATTCTGAACATGTTTGGGGGCAGAAGACTTAAGTCTTTATCCGTTCTAAACATGTTTGAGGCAGAAGACTTAAGTCTTTGTCTGTTTTGAACATGTTTGGGGGCAGAAGACTTACGTCTTTGTCCGTTCTGAACATGTTTTGGGGCAGGAACATGCTTGTCTCCTGATCATCATCTTCTCCAAAGAATCCAGCCTGAAAAATAACAATAAAATGTGTTGTTCTCAGGGAAAATGCATGCACCAAAAGTGTCTCACAGATTAGCCTGCGCATTCTGCACAAGTGTCGTCCCTGCTTAGCTTGTGGGTATTTCACTGGCTTATCTTTGACAACAATTTATGCACATACATTAAGCCCAGTTTTCTTAGAAGATATTCTGATACACTGCTGGCTGTTTGTTGGACAATATGCTTCCCTTTGAGGCTTCTACCAGTCGCTGATCAAACATCACCAAATGAATAACCCGAAACAAACAAAACCTTTAAAACTGTGGTAAAAGCTTATAACATCTTTACAGATAATTTCATATTATTCTGAATCCATGATACTGCAATTACCGATTTTCGATTCTGTTTTGGCATCTGTATGTTGAAGGCTTGCTGCCCCTGGGTAGGGAGGGACTGGATGGGGGCGCTCATACCAGTCATGGGCTTCCTTGCTCCCGGCGACATCTCGCCCGTTGTTTTGCGCCCTAGCCCAAACCTAGAGAAGGGACAATTACATGCAATTTAACATGAATGCAGCATGTACTGAGAGGTTAAGGTTAGTTAAGAAATGAGAAAAGTTAAAGTAGTGTGAAAGCATTTTAGAAGTTAACAAGGGTGTAAAGCATTGTAAACATAATACTACAGATAACTTATTTATTTTTACAATTGAATAATATAATTATTCTACACATTTTTATGAGAAAATGAAAGTCAGAAATCATTGGTAGAAATCCAAGGATAACAAAACATGTGAAACAAATAGCACAATTTATCAGAGAACATTATTCTTTGGGACTTCTTTGTTTACAACAGTATTGCACTGATCAGTGGTTTTACATTATACATTGTGCTTGCAATAATGCCTCAGTGACTGCATGAGGCAACCGGTGTAATTGTAGGGGTGCAAGATATTGACTCTGATTAAGAGAAAAGAAAATGAGGCTGAACAAATGTGCGTAAAGTATAGACTCAGATTAGAATCTGCAGTGTAGTCGGCATCAGCTATAATCAGCGACGCCATTTTCTGTTTTTATGGAATTTTCTTTTTAGAGAAAGTCTCTTGTTAGCGAAAATCCAGTTAAGGCTAAAGTGTCATCTCTGATTAGTCTTTGCAAACTGCAAAGGCTTATATGGGACAGCACTACCCACATGCATTAAACCCTATTTTCCCAGGTTGAGGCTATAATGTAATGTACAACTGCTGGGATTTAGAAAGCTTCAGGCAATTTAATAGGGGAAAATTGTCCTTACTCAAGCAAGTAAAGAACTCTTGCAATATGCCGTTACAAAGCCAATACAGGCTCCAAGATAAGAAACATTCTATAGCCTAATTTATGTCAAATTTAATTGTTATATATCACGATTATAAACATTATGAGGGGTTATGTACGTCTTACTCTTACAATGTAGCTGACTAACAAAGATATTTATCGATACAAAATCTTAACATAATTATTAACATTATAAAACAAGCATCTAAACTGCTCTTTTTGTAACAAATATTTCTAATAGTCAATATTTAAAGTCAGTCTACATTCAGATTGTGGTATTTCACTGATGTCCAGACAGCAATCATAAAAGCATTATAATTGCCAGATTGTCCTGATACTGAGGTAAAACATGAAGGCCCTACTATATTTAAATATTTACGATCATAATTTTCTAATGAATGCAACAAGAAGGACGCACAAAAATGTCTACACACCCCTGAGACCCTGACTATACACTTCTTTTGAGAGTAAAATATTATAACATCTTAACAATTATACAGATTAGATAATTGAGTAATATAGCACACATACTACATATTCACCAGCATGCTTTACTCTGGGGGTATATTGTTTACAATAAAGACGGATGAGACTGCAAAGTGCACAGCCACATAACAAATCTTCAATTACAGTATAAGTTTTAGCATATTTATTTGAGCTCAATTGCACAGAAAGCCTAAGGCTTGTTGAGATGCTCTCAAGTCCATTTCCTGCGTAGTACTAGTACTTTCGTTGGAGAAATTTAAATAACGCTCCTGGATTGGGTATTTAACCTGTGACCTCTCGGTAACTAGGTGGACATTACATCAACAACACCATGGCGACCTTTATTTAACAACTGAAATGTGTCTAATTGTCTTCAGTTTTAAGCACAAATCAATACATCATCTGTAAACAAGGGCATCAGCACAGTTTGATCAAAACACAGAAACACCAAACAACATAATGTACATGAATAGTACAGCACCAAGAACAGTAACTGTAACAACAATAATGCTAAGATATATATAAGATCAATCAACTGACTGAACAATACTTTTTTCATAAGGTATAAATGAAACTCGTCATTCGAAAATGGGTCTAATGCCATATGCCGCCAGCTAAGCTTTAGATCAGCCTGCGCTACCCAGTCCGCTTATGAGACCACGAAACCTTGCCAGCCTGCGCTACCCAGTCCGCTAATGAGATCACCAAACCTTGGGTTACTTTATAGCTGACAATGTAGCTCATACTAGACTACGCGGGTTTGCAGACAGGTCTAGAGCTACCCTGGCCTGATATGGCATAAGACCCATTTTCGCAGGATGTAGGCTCAAAACAAACTGTCCTCTAACAGGATATGCAACAATTAATGAAGGGAAAACTGGAACACACAGTAGCAATACATTTACTAGGATGTTATGGTGTATCAAATTTGAACAAACAGAAGATCATATTAAAACATAAGATATTCCCAATCAATCCAAAGTAAAATAAAGCAAAGATAAATTGCTTTTTAACATTTAAAGGTTATATAAAGACGGTTAAAATATGTTGAACATTAATTGTTTATTTATAAAATTCTAAAGTTTTTATTATGCTTTATAGGAAAATTATTAGGATGACAAAAGGTTAAGGGTGATGCTAAAAAGATTTCCCTCATTTCTATTCCTATTAAATTTTGGCAAAATTATATCAAACTGAAACAGATTTTTTACCGTTTTTGTGTTGATTGGTCCAGTGGGGTAGGAGGAGGGAAGCAAAAAAACAAGTAAAGCGCAACACCCAAATGTTTCTCTTCAAATCCTTCAATACCTTAAATATATGCGTTTTTTAAGATATTATATTAAGTTCAATGATCTAAACAAACATGATACACCATGACACCCTAGCAGGTGGCAACTCAAAGGGATGATCTAGCAGGAACTCACTGAGTTGCCCATGGAATCTCCGCTCCATATTTCCTATTGGTTTCAAAACAGATTGTATGTACATATACAAAAACATACTTTTCTTGTTACAAAACTTAGTTAGGTGTTCTTATACCTCAAATACATACAATTTTAGACCAGTTTCTTGTTTTGGCAGAGCTTTAATGTTTTTGCTTGACTTTAAAAGCATTCAATTCAAAGCACTCATGTTTCTTTTATATAAACCTTTTTTTCTGAAAATTACATTTTAAAAAAGTGTTAATAACCACATAAACATAGGTATTTACTGATTTGAAATCTGGAAGCTACACAAGCAAGCACTGTATGGGTTAAACATTTAGAACAACAGGACATGTAGTGTTATTTTGAATTTCCATTTTTTACAAAATTAAATTGAATTTAAGTCTGTTCTTCTTTTAATGATTTCACCAACTTCCTATCAAATATTATTTTGACTCATTTTAGTTAGACCCAGATGCACTGAAGAGCAAATAAATTTATTTTTGCCCTTGAGAAAATACATTTCCTTCAATCATATAAATACACATATATTCAGGCCTTATACTTACTACTATTTACGTTTATTAATAATAATTTTTGCATATAACTGTATGGATTATTCATTACAGTTAAATTAGAAATTTGCAAGCCACCTAAAGTATAGAAATAGTCACAGAAAATGTGCATACATCTCATCAATATATAGCTCTTAGCTCCACTTAAACAGGGTCTATCTGCCCACATAAAATTAACCCTTTGCATGCTGGGAAATTTGTTGTCTGCTAAAATGTCGTCTGCTGAATTTCTAAAATTGCATTTTCTTTGATTTTTTTCAAAGAATACTATCAGAATAGCAAACAGTTTGGATCCTGATGAGACGCCACGTTCTGTGGCGTCTCATCTGGATCCAAACTGTTTGCAAAGGCCTTCAAAATTCGGTTCCAGCACTGAAAGAGTTAACATGGGTTACACTGAACAACTGACAAGAAATACTCACTGTGTATTCCAGGACATTTGATCTACCATGTACTTTCTAGAGAGAAGAGAAATATTACATACAATGTTAGTTTTAAGTACATTACAGGCTATTTCTCGGTATCATCACTTGTGTCAAGAGTGTCCAAATCTGCTAATGTTTTACTTGCCCATTTTTATTTTCTACTTGTTCAAACATTGTACATGAAGCAAATTAATACATTTTATCAAAGGAGGCAAACGATTAACTGGTTAACCAACTGAATTATTGGTTACCTTATAGTATACATGTATCAAAAGTACAATAGGTTAATTAGTAAACTTTAAGCTTACCTTTTGCAGAGAATGGATATTTTGATCAAAATATGTCCAAATATGCTCTTTAGAAGACTGGGCTATTCAGACAAATGATTTGGCAATCTATGCACATGCAGATTTGTGGTTTTGATACCCAGAAAAAGCCATGTGTACATTAGAAATACAGTTACTAAATATATGGTCACTACAATCAGACCATATCATACTACAATATAGTAAATAAAACGTAAATAAAACTAATATGTTCTACTTATTTCAAGAAAACAATAAACTAGATAGTAAAGAAAATATTCAAAAGAAAAAAAAATGAAACAAGAGATGTGTTCGTCAGAAACACAATGCCCCCTATTGCGCCGCTTTGAAAAACAAGAGATGTGTTCGTCAGAAACACAATGCCCCCTATTGCGCCGCTTTGAATTTTTAAATATTTTTTTGACTTTTGACCTTGAAGGATGACATTGACCTTGAACTTTCACCACTCAAAATGTGCAGCTTCATGAGAAAGCCACTTTAAATTTTTTTTTTTAAATCTTGACCTTTGACCTTGAAGGATGACCTTGACCTTGAAGATGACCTTGAACTTCCACCACTCAAAATGTGCAGCTTCATGAGAATGCCGCTTTGAACAATTTTTTTTTACCTTTGACCTTGAAGGATGACCTTGACCTTGAACTTCCACCACTCAAAAAGTGCAGCTTCATGAGATACACATGCATGCCAAATATCAAGTTGCTATCTTCAATAGTGAAAAAGTTATGGCCAATGTTAAAGTTTCTGGCACAGACGGACAGACGCCATATATTAGATATTTGACCTTGAAGGATGACCTTGACCTTCACCTTTCACCACTCAAAATGTGCAGCTCCATGAGATGCACATGCATGCCAAATATCAAGTTGCTATCTTCAATATTGAAAAAGTTATGGACAATGTTAAAGTTTTCGGACGGACAGACGCCATATATTTGACATTTGACTTTGAAGGATGACCTTGATCTTGACCTTTAACCACTCAAAATGTTCAGCTCCATGAGATACACATGCACGCCAAAGATCAAGTTGCTATCTTCAATAGTGAAAAAGTTATGGCCAATGTTAAAGTTTTTTACGGACGGACGGACAGACTGACTGACATACTGAGTGACGGACTGTTCAACTGCTATATGCCACCCTACCGGGCGCATAAAAACAAGACATATGTCAATAGGGTAATAATATCCCAACATTCCGCTTTTGTCTAAAAATCGTCATAAAAAAAGCTGTTTATGGCCAGATTCCACTTTTGACCTGTAAGTGTGACCCTGACCTTAGAGGTTATCAGACAGATGATATATGTGACCCTCAGCCAGACTTAAAAGGCCAGGTGACTTTTTTTGTGAAAATCGTCAGATGGAAAACTTTGCTAATTGTAAGACTTAATGTGCCGTTTCCACTCAAATACCTATATTCAATAATCCATTCAGCATATATTCCATGAGATATATTCTTAATTCAAAATGATTTATTGTTTATATCTAGTAATACTGCATGTGCATCTCTACCATTGTCAATAGCCAATTAAATCAAGTTCTGTGTGTCTGTATTTATGACAACATTGACAAACAAAAATGGGAATGGAAAGGGTGGTATTTATTTTTAACGTTGGGGCATAAACAAGTCCCAAGTCAAATGCCATTCTGCTTTAGCCAAATCACGATGACAAACATAAGCTACTGAATGTTTAGAAGAATAGTGTTATATCCATTATCGAGTATGATGTGACTACATACACGAAAATGAAAAACTACATTGGAGAAAAATTGGCTGACAAGATATTTGCAGATTGAAAATGTTTGTTTCCATCCCTTGAAACTGTCACTTCTTTGCATTTCTTTCTTACTCCTTTTTGTTCCTCAATCCCTATTAAGACTGTTGACCTTGCAAAACGTGTATCTCTGTTTACATGTCATACCCATGCAAATACTTTCAAACCATTAGGCAAAATGTATAACTAGTTTGATAATCCAGGGTTTTTTTTCCTTCTTTGGGACCCGCCAAAAATCGGCCCTTTCCCCTCGAATTTATTTTCCCCTCAGCTGGTAAATTTTCCCCTAGATTTCATTTCCCCCCCCCCCAAAAAAAAATAAATACTTTTTTTTTATTTCTTTTATTAAACCTTTAAATATATAAGTTAACCTGATCCACTGTAGAAAATAGAAAAATACTGCATAATTAAATTATCTGTTGCCTTGAATTTGTTTTAAAAACAGTAAAATATGTTAAATTGATTATTTTAGACTTTCCTTATTTTCCCCAAAATCCAGCTTTTTGCACAATTTTTTTCCCCAAAATTCGACGTTTTGCGCGATATTTTCCCCTTAAAAAAAGGCCAGGCCCTTTCCCCAAAATCAGATAAAAACCCCTGCAATCTTTTCAACATGAACAGCCAATTTTCATGAGTAGAACACAATTCCTACTCATTATGAACTTATTTGAAAATGTATGATTAGTACCCCTGGAGCATTTGTACCATTTTTGTATGGTCCCAATCAATCAATTTTTCTTAACTTTTGAAACAACTTGAATCTTTTTTTTCAAGCTTACAGTTCAAAATTCAAATATTTTTCATTCAACTTCAAGGACAATCATACCATTTATTTAAGGATTAAAGGATTTCATGAATGTTCAAGATAATGCCTGTTGTCAAGGCCTTATCTAGGTCTGTACGAATGTCTGTAGTAGAAAAAAGTACAACACAATTGGAAAAATATGTGAGTCCCTTGCAATGTGCACAAAAGACAGCACACGGAACATTTTGTGCTGTTAGACCAACAAAAAACAACAAGATTTTCATAAAACTAAACTTACTGGCCGAAAGCAGAGCCCATGCTGTTGGGGGTTCCCATGGCGGTTCCCATGTTACCAAACGCTGAGGACATGTTTGCATTATTGGAGAAACCAGACACGTTGCTGGAGTTGGCAAGGCTGGAAGCCAGACTGCTAGCCATACTTGATATGTTCACCATTGCGTTTGTATCCATCATTGCTGCTTCTTGAGTTGGTTATTTACTGAATTGGATCATCTAAGAATGATGAACAATTACCTGAAATGGAAAATAGATTATGTTACAGGTGCTAACATGTTATGAAGATGACGAAGATCATGTAAGTGTTTTTTTTCACCATTTTGGGAATGGGTCCGGGTCCCTTTGGATTTGGAAAAATCGCTGCGTTTTGACCAAATTGGGAAATAAGTGTTGTTGTTTTTTTTGTAGCAAATGCTTCAAAAATGGTAATAAGTGTTTTAAATATTAAATTTTATAAAGTGTTTTATGTAGAGCAGGATGTGAGATTTACTAAATTTTCATCTAAAAAAAAACAAAAACAAGAGCTGTTTTCATCCGAAGACATATGCCCCCGAAAAACACTTTTTCGAAACCTTAACGCAGATTTTGAAACCTAAATGCGGACCCTAAGTTCAAGGTCAAGGTCAAAGGGGTCAAACTTTGTGTGCGTATGGAAAGGCCTTGTCCATATACACATGCATACTAAATATGAAGGTTACATCTGAAGCGACATAGAAGTAATGAGCATTTTTCGAAACCTAAACGCAAAAGTGAAAAGTGTGACGGACAGAGGGAGGGACAGACAGACACCTTTGGGGGGCAAATTTTTTTTTTTTTGAAACCTTCAATTTGGGATTTTTAGGTCCCATTTGGGAAAAAAATATATACAAGATTCTGTAATGCAGCTGATAGAAATATCCAGAAATGGTATAAGTTAAACTTGTAAACAACAAGGGCTGTTTGTAAAACATGCATGCCCCCCTATATGGGCTATAAGTTGTAGTAGCAGCCATTGTGTGAATACGTTTTTTGTCACTGAATACGTTTTTTGTCACTGTGAATGGTGGTGGTGGTGGTGGTGGTGGTGGTGGTGGTGGTGGTGGTGGTAGTAGAAGAAATAGTAGTAGTAGTAGTAGTAGTAGTAGTAGTAGTAGTAGTAGTAGTGGTAGTATAGTAGAAGTTGTAGTGTAGTAGTAGTAGTAGTAGTAGTATAGTAGTAGTAGTAGTAGTAGTAGTAGGTAGTAGTAGGAAGTAGTCGAGTTGTCGTCGTGTCGTAGTCGTCGTCGTTCGTCGTCGTCGTCTTAGTCGTAGTTCAGTCGTCTTATGTGTCGTCGTCGTAGTCGTCGTAGTAGTCGTAGTCTGTAGTAGTAGTCGTCAGTCGTAGTAGTTAGTAGTAGAGTGTCTTCGTGTGTCTAGTCGGCAGTCGTAGTAGTCGTCGTCGTCGTAGTAGTGTCGTAGTGGTAGTATAGTCGTAGTAGTGTCGTAGTAGTGTCGCCGTCAGTAGTATGTAGTAGTAGTAGTAGTAGTAGTAGTAGTAGTAGTAGTAGTAGAGTAGTAGTAGTAGTAGCAGCAGCAGCAGCAGCAGTAGTAGCAGTAGTAGCAGTAGTAGTAGTAGTAGTAGTAGTAGTAGTAGTAGTAGTAGTAGTAGTAGTAGTATGCATTACAAAAATGCAGTTAGCCTTACATTTGGTAAAATTTAAATATATTACAAGGGAGGCAAATCTGTAACAATTAATTTAAACTTATTGCATTTGTTTCCCCTGTAGTGTATTACCTCCCCTGTCCTGCTTATATTTATATTAATCAACAAAATTAAACATTAACACAATATTTAATATACAAAATATACAAAAAATCTCATATTCTGATAATATTTTTACTGATCCACTGTATTTTACTAAAAGGATGATGTTTCATTGGACTGATAATTAAAGATTTAGGATTACAGACCAGTTGCTTCAGTAATATTGTTCAGAGTGTGCCCTGTTGGCCGCGTATGCATTCTAAAATTATCATTCAAATAAAAGCTGCGCCATGAGCGCATGATACGCCCGTCGTTCGCCAATGAAGTAGTAAGGTAATAAATAACCCTTTGAATCATTTTTTTACTTCAGTTTATTTGTATTTGAATACATGGTTTATTTTATAAGTACATGAGCATGGAAATCACGAAATTTTGAAGAACAAGGTCCCATAACTCTGGAACTACAATTCAGAATTCCGTCAAAAACGAAAGGGGATCAGGGTTTATCAATATTAAGATTGTGTTGAAATTTGAAAAAAATCCATCGAAGGATATTTGAGCTACAGTAGGACATTCAATGAAATCACGAAATTTTGACGAACAAAGTCCCATAACTCTGGAACGACAATTCAGAATTCCGTCAAAAACGAAAGGGGATCAGGGTTTATCAATATTAAGATTGTGTTAAAATTTGAAGAAAATCTGTCAAAGGATATTTGACGTAGCGTACGACATTAACAGACGGACGGACGGACGGACGGAGAGACGGACGTGGGGTATACCATAATACGTCCCGTCATAGACGGGCGTATAAAAAATCCATCGGGGGATATTTGAGCTACGGTAGGATACATGAACAACAATAACATTTAAGGTCACAGTGACCTTGACCTTAGAATGAATGACCTTGAAATGACCAGTGGTCATCTAAGTGTGCTTGCAAACCTTCATGTCAAGTTTTAAGACTCTATGTCCAAGCATACCAAAGTTATAACAATTTTAACATTTTAACATTTAAGGTCACAGTGACCTTGTGTGACCTTGACCTTAGAATGAATGACCTTGAAATGACCAGTGGTCATCTAAGTGTGCTTGCAAACCTTCATGTCAAGTTTGAAGACTCTATGTCCAAGCATACCAAAGTTATAACAATTTTAACATTTAAGGTCACAGTGACCTTGACCTTCAAATGAATGACATTGAAATGACCAGTGGTCATCTTCTAGTACTGGCCAATCTTTATTTCAAGTTTGAAGACTCTAGGTACAAGCATACCAAAGTTATAACATGAAATAAGAACTTTAACATTTTTACATTCAAGGTCACAGTGACCTTGACCTTCAAATGAATGACCTTGAAATGTCCAGGGGTTACTTACTAGTTCTGGCCAACCTTCATGTCAAGTTTCAAGACTCTAGGTCCAAGCATACCAAAGTTATAACAACTTTAACATTTTTATATAGCTACAGTAGGACATTCAATGAAATAACGAAATTTTGACGAACAAAGTCCCATAACTCTGGAACGACAATTCAGAATTCCGTCAAAAACGAAAGGGGATCAGGGTTTATCAATATTAAGATTGTGTTGAAATTTGAAAAAAATCCATCGAAGGATATTTGACGTAGCGTACGACATTAACAGACATACGGACGGACAGACGGACGGACGGACAGACGGACGCGGGGTATACCATAATACGTCCCGTCATAGACGGGCGTATAAAAACCATTTTACTATTTCGAGTCACCGTGACCTTGACCTTTGACCTAGTGACCTCAAAATCAATAGGGGTCATCTGCTAGTCATGATCAATGTACCTATTTAGTTTCATGATCCTAGGCACAAGCGTTCTTGAGTTATCGTCTGACAACCACCTGGTGGACGGACAGACCGACCGACAGACCGACATGAGCAAAGCAATATACCCCCTCTTCTTCGAAGGGGGGCATAATAAATTATACTAAATATTCACAAAAACATTGCATACAAGATACATATATATAGGTTTATACGCTAAAATATACATTTGCAACTCAACAAATCTGAATATTCTGAATACGAAACCGCGGTTTTTCGCTGCCTGTTTGGCGCGTTCGTCAACAAAGGAACAATGAAACGCAGAAGCGGTGTAAAAAAAGACGAAAATTCACTAATTCCAGAAAACATGTTTGATAAATAACTACATTTACAGGTAAATGACATGTGTTTTCTTAATTGTATTTAATCAATTTGCATACAGTGATTTTTTTTGCTTTAATTTGTTACAGCCTGTGCCATTTGAATTGGGAAAATTAGCGCGATAAACCGTGAAATTGGGAAGAATTGCGCGATAAACCATGAAATTAGGAAACGATAAGCATTATAAATAGGATTATAAGTATCAGAATTGATATTGTTTTTAAGCGCATGTTCAGGGAGTTTTCTAGAAAAGGAGTCTGGTCAAATTGGGATGTTTTAAATCAATCAAAGTGGCAAATTTAGGAATGATTCATTTACAAAAAATACTAAATTAAAGTTATATATTTTGTAGGATGTTTAAAAAAATAATGTTGAGATCTAGAGTTAAGAAATCATTATTAAGTCAAAGAGACTTTTTTTTTTGGAAATTGGGCTTTTTTGGGGAAATTTTTGTCAGTTTTTTGGGAAAAAACGTGGATTTTTGTGATTGGGAAGCAGCCGAAAATCGGCTGTAATTTTGAGCAAAAAAAATCACTGCATATATATGATCGCGGTTGGCATGTTTTGGTTAACCTGAACTCTTAAGCTGAGGATTACGACTCCGTTTCGCCCCTAATACTTGTTCGCAACCGGTCAATTCGCCCTGTAAACGTATAATGGGAGGTGAAAATACAATTCCGAATTAAGAAATTAATAATAATAATAGAATCATGGAACATTAATTTCATGCATCTTTTATATTAATGCATTTCCAGGCATTTCTTTAAAAGAAGTTTGGTAGTCGTTTACCCCCAGTCTTTGTCGCAAAAAAATTGCATCCATGGGAGTCTTAAAACTTCCAGAAATACCAACATTTACATGGCCCAACATAAATTTTTAAAGGCGGACATTAACCCAGACAAACATGTACCTGTTAAGGGCTAACATTTACCCAGCCTTAAATAGTTGTTACAAACATTTGAGTTTTAAACTGTATAATGAGTGTATTTTGATATCTTTGCAGATGGAATACGGAAGGTATCAAACATGATGAGATCCGAGGTAGAAGTCACTGTTACAGATTTATTAAAACACGCACCATATCAGCACGGCAGATTACAGTACAAGGTGCGTGGTAAAATAATACATCAAAAGCTATTTTTAAAACAGCTATACACAATCTTTTCTAACAAAAAATAATTAAAAATAAATATCTATACAAATCGTTTATTTAAGCTAACTTGTGTGCGGAATAACATGCGTTTTTGCTCTTCCATTTAAAAAACGGACTTGTGGATTGATAAAGTTATTCAGTAATTTATTAACCTGTAGTGTTTGTCTTTCATTTACAGAAAAAAATGTCCGACCAGACTACAGGCCAGAATGAAACGCTTCCCAAGGCTGTTGTGCAAGATTCAGACAGCAACTAGTTATAAAATGATATTATGGACTAGACATATTCATTTATAGTTTGATCAAATGTCACGATTATGTGTTCTTCTGTCTTGCAAATTTAATACCGTAACATTCTAGCTGTGCATACTTAAAACATATTGGAGAAATCCTTCTCATAAAAATATGTGTACATATTTTTGGGACATTTAAATAAGCAAGCACACATTGTTTCCGTGAAAGCCACACAACTGTGTCTATATATTTTATATTACCTTATGGTTAAAATAGGTTTTTCCTGGCTTGTTTTGGTATTTTTTAACCTTTGTATCACTTTAAATACCCATGATGTAAACTTTGTAGGGGTCTGCTAGATGGAATCGCCGGTTGGTCTCAGAAAATGTTTTCTATGAAACTTTATGGGCATGTAACGAAATGATATTGTCTTTAATATTATTAAAGAAATATTTTCTTTGTATGGTTAACTATTTTTAATTTTGTAACCTGGAAAATTTGCACATTTTATATACTTTCATAATTGTTAATGTTTACTTGTGTACGTGTGTCGAGAACTAATTTTCTGTGTATGAAAATTTCAGGGCTTACTCTGCCATTCGCCAAATTAGCCAATGGCTAAAAATAAGCAAATTTGGCTACAAAAAATTCCATTTGGCTACATGGTTATCTGCATTATCACCCATAAAATATCCAATATAATAAGAATTAAGACATAAAAAGGTAAATTTGGCTACTGAAAATTTTGAGCCAGAGGGAGCCATGGAAAAGAAAGCAATAGGACTGTTCTTAAACTTTGTATTAGTAATGCAAAAGCGACTTGATTTTTTATTATTTTTTTGTGATTAATAAGAGACCAAAACTGAAACATTGCGTTAAAAAAAAATGATTGCAGTGTTTTTTTTCAGTTTTGGGGGAAGGGGGTCGGGTCCCCTGAGAGGGGGAAAATTCACGCGTAAATGGGGAAAAGGGGGAAATTTCTATGCTTAGCTAGTAACAGTACAAAATCAAGTTTTAACACTATAATTCACCATACAGAGGGAGAAAAACATAATTCAAACTCTTTTATTCATTAACATGTTATGTTCATGTTCAAAGTTCAAAATTTCTGGGCTTTTCAGCGAATTTATTAATTATTCTGGTGACCTCCTCTTCACCAAGTCTCTCCGTGTGCAGACAAAGTCTGATCAGGGACTTCAGTGTAGCTTCCCCAAGCCTGTTTCTCTGTGGCGTGCAAAGCAGGTTGAGCAAACTAAACAGTCTTTCAACACTCTGTTGACCGGACGTTTCTGGCGTTTCACTGCCGGCATTTGAAGAAGACTGACTTTTAAGTTGTACTTGTTTGAAAAGAATATCAATTTATTTTTAAGTTAAAACAGATTTGTCAATTTTTTTACGATAGCTTTTGTTGTTGTGCGACATGTAGGAATACTTATGGTTTGCGGTAGATGTCATAAAGCGAAAGTCGTGATAGTTAACTACGTACGGTTTGCGGTAAAGGCTAAAATAAAGTAAACACGTGGATGCAGTTCAGGAAAATTGTAGTAAATTCGTAACGAAAGACGTATTTAAATGAGGTATTGATTAAAATTGAATAACACTTCTGAGAGGGGAATTTTAAAAATATTTTGGGGAAAAATATATACTCTAAAGATGGGGGAATGGGGCCGAATAACGCCGAATATTTCATCAAAAAAAAACACTGGATTGGCTCTGTCTGTAAGGCCTACAAATCTTTGTATGTTTCCACTGACCCGACCGACCCTAATTTTTTGCGGACCCTTACCATTTTTTGGCCATTTGAAGTTAAGGTTTTGTATTTAATTTTTTAAACTGGATTATTTTATCAAATTATAATTTTGCCATCACAGAATTACATAGAAATGATGTTGCATAGATAATTGGAAGACTTTTGAAATTGAAATTACGTTTTTTTTTGTGGAAAATAACGTGTCAAGGTAAACAAGAGCTTGTCACAGTAGTGCAGAATCCCAGCCAAAATGTGTTTGCTTGTATGACAACATTTGTTTTAAAGAGTAGAATAATATTTGTAAAAACAAATAAAGGGAGATAATTCATTATGCTCCGGACAAAAATTTATTTTGAAATTACAGGTTTTTTTTGGCCTGATTTTATATGTTCCCAATCCCAAAAAGTGTACCTTTTTCCCAAAATGTGGCAAAAAATTCCCAATTTCCAAAAAACAAAACCAAAAAAAAAAATTTCGAAAGAAGTGTCTAATGCGTATTTTATCTCAATTTTAATTCAATAACATCTACCAAAGTATTATATGATTTTGTTCTTTTAATTTTAATGATTATAAAGAGTTATATCAAATTTAGTATTTCCCTAATCAGTTGACTTTACATGTGAAAAAAGGCTAATGAATTTATTTTCCCAATTTCCTGAACATGCCAATAAAATTCCCAATTCCAAAGCCTTGGGCTATCTTCCCAAAAAGTGGAAAAAAACCTGAAATAAACAAAGGGATATAATTCAAACACTAAGGTAGATAGAGTTATGGTTCTTCGTCACTGCACTTCTCCTACTTGCCATCTGTTTAAGTTTCAAGTAAATCCCTTCAGTAGATTTAGAGTTATGCTCCGGACAAAAATTTACTTTAAAATTATATAAAAGGGGAGATAATTCAAAAACTAAGGTAGATAGAGTTATGGTTCACTGGTCACTGCACTTCTCATAGTTGCCATCTGTTTATATCCTAAGTTTAAAGTAAATCCATTAAATAGATTTGGAGTTATGCTCCGGACAAAGTTTTAGCCGGACGGACAGACGGACAGGACCAATTACTATATCCCCTCCGAATTTTTTTCGGCGGGAATAAAAATTAAATGGCAAAGTTGCGGTAACCTATTTACCCTGTTTTTTTGGCGATATGTTAGTGGAAACAAACAACTTTGTTACGTCTTGTACATTGATGTTTAAATTCTTGCAGTTGTATACAATTCGCTCTATTATTGTATTATAGACAGGGTCGTCATAAATGAAGTATGAACTTCCTGTTTTCTAAGTTTGGAGGTTTTGATTTAAAAAAAAAGGAAGTTATGAGGTTAGAAAAAAAATGTTCTTACAAAACTTCAACCTTATTTTGAACAAAAAATTAATATCTGTGATTACACTTGAAAAGGTAAAATATGCATATCTTCTTTTCTATGCATTACATATATTAAGTTGTGACACTTCCATGGATGCAATTAAGTTTTGTGATTTTAACTGGGTAACCTTTCACAAATGCTCTGAATAGACATGGTTACCAGAAGTTAATTGTTTTTGCCAACTAATTGAGTATATGTGCTTTAAATGATTCTTGTAGATTGTTAATTTTTGATCCTTTTTTAGCTTGTTAATGTACTTCTGTTAAACCATTGCTAACAACTGAAAACATTACATTCATTAATTATTGAACTAAAATACTTCATTTGTAAGTTTAACATTGTTTGATTGTTTTATAATTTTGTAATAAAATAATTAAAATATGGCGTGTTGTGTAGTTTGTCAATAATACATACATAGTGAAATGCATCAAGGGCAAACGTTCCATCAAGCGATTTCATGCGACCTTTATGGTTTAGGTCTAGAAAGGCCGAAAACCAAAGAGGCCGCATACCAAAAAGGCCTTTTTCAAAAAGGCCCTAAAGTGACTACCAAAAAGGCCAAAAAATGAACCAAAAAGGCCTTAAAGCAATTATTGTTATTATTATATACAATTATAATTATTGTTATTATAGGTTTCAAATCTCTGGTTTAGGTCCAGAAAGGCCGAAAACCAAAAAGGCCACATACCAAACAGGCAGAATACCAAAAAGGCCTTACCAAAATTCAAATTCTTTATTACAAAATATACATAATATTAATTAATTGAAAATGGAGTACGACATAAAACATGTATGAAGTTTTTTTATTTTCTTTATTACAAAATATACATAATTTCAATTAATTTCAATTACATAATAATATTGTTTATCATGTGAATTCTATTTTCTATTAAATCAAAATGGAGTACGACATAAAACATGTATGAACTTTTTTCGCCTCAAACTTGTCACATAAATTAGAGATCGAATGCGGTCGCTATAGTCAGATACTACGCGAAAATAGAAAATGTAAGTTTTGCAACGGACGCGCTATAGAAAACGAGTGTCAATTTGTACTTGTTTGTCTCCTCTGTATAGAGAAATTAGAAAGGAATATTTAAAACGATATTTTTGAAGGTGGCCAACATTAAGTAAATTTGACATTCTCATCAGGGACCTATACAAACAAAGGGATGAGAAACTCACTGAACCGAAGAACAAGCGTTGTTACGCAAAAGGGAAACGAGACTTGCGACCCAACGAGACTTCGCGCGACAAGGCAAATTTTCACAGCCTCCATTTTGACAAAGCGAGACCGTGACAAAGCAATCGAGACAGAATAAGATAACAAATTAACCAAGTGTTGCCAACACAGAAGTATTCATTGCAAAGGTTTGTTGAGTTTGATACATCTTATTGTTTCATTTGTTTTCGACTATGCTTTGTATTTACTTATAAAACAACGGTGGGTATTTTCACCAAATCATGTGTATCATTGTTTACACTTCCATAATCAGAGAAACGTGTGTCGTGGCTTTTTTCAAAAGGCTTGGTCAAATAAAGCTCTATACTATTCATGCTGGTATATTCTTACAAACGTTACATTTTAACGCATTGTGTGATGCTAATTTTATTTGTATTATTAGCAAATTCATGATTTTGAATGAGCACAAAGGCAATACAATTTAAGTCAATTTTTTTATATTTTACCGCTTTCAGTTTCATCAACATATGCCGTGGCTCTTTTTGAAAGGCTCAGTCAATACTAGCCCTATATATATCATGTTTGTATCTTTACAAACGTTACATTTCAATGCATTGTGTGGTGCAAATTCAATTTGCATTATTTGCAAATGTATAATTTTGTATTAGCTCAAAGATTATACAATTTTAGTCATTTTTTTATTTTGTAATCACAATCAGTTTGATCAACATATGTCGTGGCTCTTTTCGAAAGGCTCAGTCAATACTAGCCCTATATTAATCTTATGGGTATCTTTACAAACATTACATTTCAACGCATTGTGTGATGCTAATTTAATTTGTATTATTTGCAAATTCATGATTTTGAATGAGCACAAAAGCAATACAATTTTAGTCATTTTTTTATTTTTTTAACAATATCAGTTTCATCAACATATGTCGTGGCTCTTTTTGACAGGCTCAGTCAATACTAGCCCTATATATATCATGTTGGCATCTTTACAAACGTTGCATTTCAATGCATTGTGTGGTGCAAATTCAATTTGCATTATTTGCAAAGGCATAATTTTGTATTAGCTCAAAGATTATACAATTTTAGTCATTTTTTTATTTTGTAATCACTATCAGTTTGATCAACATATGTCGTGGCTCTTTTCGAAAGGCTCAGTCAATACTACATGTAGCCCTATATTAATCTTATGGATATCTTTACAAACATTACATTTCAACGCATTGTGTGATGCTAATTTTATTTGTATTATTTGCAAATTCATGATTTTGAATGAGCACAAAAGCAATACAATTTTAGTCATTTTTTTTTTTTACAATTTCAGTTTGATCAACATATGTCATGGCTCTTTTCTAAATGCTCAGTCAATACTAGCCCTATAGTTATCATGTTTGTATCTTTACAAACGTTACATTTCAATGCATTGTGTGGTGCAAATTTAATTTGCATTATTTGCAAAATCATAATTTTGTATTAGCTCAAAGATTATACAAATTTAGTCATTTTTTTTATTTTGTAATCACTATCAATTTAATCAAATATGTCGCAGCATTTTAAGAAAGGCTCAGTCAATACTAGCCCTATAATAATCATGATGGTATCTTTACAAACGTTGCATTTCAATCTATTGTGTGGTGCAAATTTCATTTGCATTATTTGAAAAATCATAATTTTGTATAAGCTCAAAAACAATACAATTTTAGTCATTTTTTTAATTTTATAACCACTATTAATTTGATCAAAATATGTCGCAGCATTTTTGGAAAGGCTCAGTCAATACTAGCCCTTTATTAATCTTGTTGGTTTAAATTCATATTGTTTTATATTTGGCCAAAAAGAAAAATAGTTGTGTTTCCAGTCACCCGACCGACCCTATCTTTTTGGGGCCGACCCAAAAACTTATTATCCAATATTTGCCTTTTTTGTTAATTTTTCCCTGTCGAGTTCCGAGTTCGGCGATTTTTTTCCATCTCCGTCCATTATATTATACACATTGTGCAATCGGGGGACCAGTCTGTTTTTCCCGCAAAATCGATATCCGGCGTTCCGTTTGATTGTAAACATGGCGTCGTCCATTTTGTCCCTCAATTTGAACAAATGTTTTCATCATGCCTGAACAAAGTCTTTGAATTCTTATTCAAACTCCATGACTTTAAAGAATGTATGGCACAGATGCCACCCAGCACAGTCGAAGCGATCGAAACTGGAAGTTCGTGGGTTTGCTGCTGAAGAAAAGGTGAGTTTTTTTGTCTGTTGGACAGTCGAGCTTACAATGAGCCTTCGTTCGGGATTGGCCTGCTCCTGTCAACTAATTTGTAGCAACACGTAATTTAGAGATAAACAAAAACAATCATTTTATTTCTGACGAACAGCGAGGATCAATTTAAATGTAGTCAATGACCTTTATATTATTTTCAAGTGTAAATTGGCGACAGTCGTCTTTCGCGTCATAAGTTTTTGCGAGAGGTATTAAAACTTGAGACTGAACAATGGGTCCCTTAATGTATAGCACAAAGAACGATGTATCTCTCTCTCGTGCACAATTTTGCAGCAAAATGAAAATTTTCACCTTCAGATGGTAAAGAGTTAACATTGTGTGAAATATCTAACAACAAATATTTGATATAACTGATCCAAACTGCTATAATATTTAGATATTAGAACAGTGTTCAACACTTTACACAGATTTATGGAAAACATGAAAAATAAAAAGAATTTTAAATTATAATAAGTTTTTCCTTCCTACCGACCCTACTTTTTTTCAGGAGGTGACCTGAAACACAACTATTTTTCTTTTTGGCCTTTTCAGTGTGCTGAAAAGAAGCAAAATAGGGTCTCTTGCTCTTTAGACGGAAAGTTTGACCCCGCAAAGGAAAATGTCATGACGCCAGCGAAACTTGGGCGTACAAACCCAGGTCATTTCAACATTAAGAACTTTTAATGGTTGAAAAAGATTGTGGACTTTAAATAGTGCTGACATACATGTGTGTTCACAGCTATGCCAAGGATACTGATACTGTCTGATTCAACTGGGAAATTGGATTCCTTTCTTTTCCTGAGACGTACCTTGACCATCCCAGCACTAAGATGATGTTACTATATTCATGTCTACTATATAAAGCAGTGGCGACAAAACTTCACAAACCTTCAGACTTGCCGAAGACAAAAGAAAATTCAGTATGAATTAGTTTTAACTATTCAATTGATTAAATTAAACTGTTGCATTTTTTCATAAATGAACACATTCCAGCAGTGAATATCTCTGCTTAACTCAAAAGTGACTGTTAGATCTTTGATCATGTTAATCAAAAATGTGTTCCCAAAACTCATTATAAATATAAAATTTTCAAACTTGTTTAAACAAGATAATTTGGTATTTAATTTTAGTAAGCTTTTTGTATTGCTGTAGGCTTCGAATAAATCTTCTGCATTACCATGTCATAAGGAATCTCAATCTTTTGTTGTTGAAATAATAAATAGAAAATTGTTAGTATTATTATCAAATTTGTGTTGTTCTATTTCACATTGCAAATGGTTACTTGTGCAAAATCTTTTACAAACATGTGATTTTTTTTTACATGCTATTGAGTTATTAAAATATTTTCTTTAACTGAATGCTCATTACACTTAGTAACATGAATGTATTGTTACACATACTCTTAAACTTAAATAATACCAAGATTACCTATCATGCATGAACTAATGTGTATGTTTCAGGGATTAACTGATTTATACTGAGAAATAAAACATAAACGACTTTTATGAATTGCCTTGCCTTCAAATTCTGTTGATTTTTGTTCAATACTAGAACACGAAATCACGAAAAGACTTTCAGTACTACTATGGATATCATGTTCAAAAGGAGTCCAACAGAATAATATAATGGCATGCGAACCTTCATTGTCTCAGATGATAAAGAACAATTATACATTTTAAATTGTAAGCAATTGGCAGGCGTTAATAATGTTGATATTTTTCACACAGCAGAGTAACATTTTTGATTAATTAAAAGACCGGTCTTTGCTACATGCACATATGTGCGATATACATCGGCAATTGAAACCCTGTGAAACGAATGGTATTGCTACTTGTCAACGCAATCAGTAATTGGGGTCCGTGTAGCATACTGCGTGTTAATATTACTAATTATTTATTTACAAGACAAACAAGGCAAAATTGACCGAATATATATTTGTTTATTAAACAACGAAAGTCGAATATTGCGAAACAACTATCACCATCAATGAGCGAAATCGCTCGCAATCGAATGAATCTGCTTTCCTTCAGCTACATGAAGGTCAGTCTGGCTGCACAGGTTCTGAGCACCTCTGTTGGTGAATATTAAAATGGCATGCGAAACTTTGCTGCGTCGGAGGTTAAAAGAACAGTTATACATTTTGAGTTGTTTGCACTTTACATGTCTTGATTATGTTGCTATTTAAAACAAAACATAGTAACATTTTAATTCTATTAAAAGACCGGTCTTTTGTACATGCACATACGTGCGATAAACAACGGCAATTTAACCCTGGCGAAACAACCGGCAATTAATATTCATCAAAGGGTCCGATAATTGGGTCCCGTTCGACATACTGCGTAATAATTAGACTACATAATGATTGATTTTGAGATCAACAACGCAACAATTGAAAGAATAGGTACTTGTTAATTTAACATAATATAATTTGAATCCGAAAAAACGTAACCTGCTCAATAAGCAAAATCCCTCGCAATCGATATCGTGTAGCCGCATTATCGCTACATAGGGACCAATCAATCGAGATTATCAAATCTTGCGCACCGGTTTATTATCGCTACACAGGGATCAGTCGATCGAGATAATCAAATCTCGGTTTATTTTGCGTGCTGTAACGGGATATCGCAAGGTTGCTAATCCCTTTGTTTGTATAGGTCCCTGTTCTAATGCAGTCGGCTAATAAAAATACATCATAAACTTTGCTTAATATATTTTAATGCAACTGAAATGCGGTATAATGTAGACAATCTGTTATAATTGTTTAAAATATCACATAGAATAAAGCATTTTTATTTCTTTCGGTTTAAGTCTTCGAATTTAATGTAGCAAGTTTTATATCGTTAAAAGTTAAGAAACTATTTTTAAATCATAATAAATGCACAAGTAATTATCAATAGGTGCCAATAAGTGTCATTTTACACCATATGTGGGCGTTTTACTAATCCGTTATCTAAACAGATGCCACAAACTGTGAATGACCCTTGACACTTGGATACCCGGTCTGATTAGCGAGTTGTTTTTGTACATGCAAATTCTTTCAACTTCTTATATTTTAAAAAATGCAAAAAAAATTGTTTAAGATGAAATAAATAATATATAATGATATATTATGTACTTAATTATATGTGTTAAATATAATAAATATTTGTCTTTTAGAAGTCACTAATCCATATGTGTATATTTATTTTATTGTTTAACATAGTAATCAAGAATAACCTTGTACACTATATATTGTGTATGCTACTTTTTGACGACATTGACTATGTTATACGATTATAACAATGCTCATACCACAACACTCACACAATATCAACACACAACAAATTACCACTCGTGAAGAAATTCGTATAATTTACACAATTTAAAAACACTATATTTCAAACGCCAAATAAAGTCTGTATACTTACAAATATAATGAAAAAAACAAAGCAACTACTATAGACAACTTTGACACACAAACGGGTTATATATTTCTCAATAATTCTGGATCTTATATATATTTGGCCGCCACGTAAGTTTACAACAACTTCATTACTCATTGGTTACAATTTTAGATGCAAACAGAGAGTTCAGAGAAAAATAAAATTTTCATAAACGGATAATTACTATATGCTTATTGGCGATAAGTATGCCGACTTTGATAACAAAATTAGCGGCTTTTAATTAAAAAACTGAAACATCTATTGTACAGTATTACTCAACGAAAAATATTGTGACTACTGTAACTAACACTTCATACTGTATGCGATAATTCGCGATATTTTTGCTGACTTAAATTATAAAATTAACGTTTTTTAGGTAGACTAATAAACAAGTTATTACTATTTAATAGATATGATAATTATAATCAGCATAACTATTCAATGAAAATACAAAATATTGTATGGCTTTTCTGGTATACCATGAGCGGTCCATACAATAACCGAAAAGCACCGAAAAGCACCGAAAAGCACTCAATTTCTCTCTATATATATGCAATATATCGTTTCTAGTGTGTGTTAACGAGTTTAATTAGTAATTAATGGTTATATGATTGTATGTTTATACTACATTGTGCCCAAAATGGTAAATATCGGCAATTACCGACCGAAAAGCACTTCATGTGAAGACCGAAAAGCACTCAATTTCTCGCTATATATATGAATATTTGCGTTTTTATTGTGTGTAAACGGATTAAATTAGTTATAAATGGTTATATTTCATGCATATTTATACTACCTTGGGTTTATTATGAGGTATTAATGCCCAAAATTGGATAAATATCGCTAATATACCGACCGAAAAGCACTTCATGTGAAGACCGAAAAGCACTCAATTTCTCGCTATATATATAATATTTGCGTTCCTATTGTGTGTAAACGGTTTAAATTAGTTATAAATGGTCATATTTCATGCATATTTATGCTACCTTGTGTTTATAATGAGGTATTTATGCCCAAAATTGGATTAATATCGGCAATATACCGACCGAAAAGCACTTCATGTGAAGACCGAAAAGCACTCAATTTCTCGCTATATATATATGAATATTTGCGTTTCTATTGTGTGTAAACGGATTAAATTAGTTATAAATGGTTATATTTCATGCATATTTATACTACCTTGTGTTTATTATGAGGTATTAATGCCCCAAATTGGATAAATATCGGCAATCAGGCCCGTACCCAAGGGGTGGGCCCAGGGGCCCGGGCCCTCCCAGCTGGCTGTTGAGTTATGTTGTTTTTTTAAATAATGGACCTACTGCAAATTGTTCTCTCCTGAAACACAGTACACTTTCACTCAATACAAAAGAGCAGACGTGTTTTCTTGTCCCTGTTAAACAAAAGGATTAGCGCTAATTTACTCGCCGGTGGAGATAAGCCCTAAGGCAATGTTTTCTTATCTCCTGGTACCCACATCCCCGATCAGTCAATTACACCTTGGGATCTTGAATGCTTGATTAAACAGGTCTTTTGATTGACCAAGGAAAGAGAAGCAGCGAATGGAAAAAACTGACACAGGAGTTCGTAGGTCTGGACATTGCTGACGTTAATAATTTGTGAAAAACAAATAATGTTGGAAGCAATAAGGCGGTAATGTTGATACTCGTCTTTGTCCAAGGCCCATAACTTCTCAAAAATAAATGAACCGGAACGAAACTGACACTTCATCTGTAAGTCATGAAGCTAGACTCACACACCAAATATTGGGTCAATATCTTAAAGCTATTTGAAAAAAAGCCGGAAAATGAAATGCCGGACGGATGGACAGACGGACGGACGGTCCGACTGCTATAGGCCATCCTACCGGGAGCATAAACATCAGCTCTACATTTGAAAGAGTTGCGTAAAAAACCTCCTGAAAACGGTTGTTATAGTTCGATTGGTCATTGTCGGCTCGGGTACTATTAAATGTACTCCAAAACTCTGACTCTATGATAGGCCCCCCCCCCCCCCCCGGAGAGGTGCCACCTCAAAGATTTTTCACTGGGCGGATATATGACCCCTCAATGTTTTTTCTTTGGCGGAGAACATCCCTCCTGCTAAAAATTAGGGGGCGAAGTAATGTCCTCTTCTCAGAATTCATGACCCGGATAAGTGCCCCCTAAATTTTGTCTTCCCCTTAAAGTACACCCTGAGCAGATTGATCCTGCAGGATTTGTCTATTCAGGTAGTGCCTTATAAACAAGGAAAATTGTGTGTGTGTGTGTGTATTGTTGTTTTCCCTACGAGTATTCGTATACTAAATCACAGTGTGTATAAGTGTGTTCGTGTGTGTGGAGTTGTATATCCGACCATTCGTTAATATCCTTTTAAATGATACACATGTATGTGCTGTTTATTCTAACTGATCCATCGAGAAACTTGACCGAACGTACAAGTCATGCAAAAACTGCGTAATTGTTTGGTTCAGATGGACGCCCTGCAGTAATGCTATTATTATAATAGCTTAAGCGTTTATTCCATTTTGAAATGCTGTTGTAAAACTAAGACAGATTTTAACAAACCCTTTGGATAAATACAAGTTAAACCCAATCACTATCGATTTTGCTAACAATTAATCCACCGATACTTTAATACCTAGGTCAAACCTAGGTCAAACAAATTACATTTCATAAGATCGGACCACTCTATTGAAGTCATACCATTAATACCAGTGTTATGACAACTCAACTATGTTAAATAATAGGATAAATAATTTTATTATGAGAACGGCAAAATGTGAAGAGATTTCTCGCCGTATTGAAAAAGTTTTGATTGAGAATCTAAACATTTGCCGTCTTCGGCGTCTATTAACAAAAGTTTGTAATCGGTATGGTCATGATTTTAATTAAATGAAACTAATTGAACATTGGCATACAACATGTGAAAATGCTCATTCAGTTCCGGTTAACTATAACTATCAATTCCTAACATTGGGCTCAACTGAAAATGCATATATTTGATGCTTTTCTGCCACAACAACGCGCGGAAATAACGTGAACATGTGCAATGTCAAGTATTCATGTCATGTCCATACTTAATTATTTTTTTTTGCACAAAAATGGAATCTACAGTTCGCGAACGGTAACTTACTAATGACTCATATGTCACTTGTTATGTGATTAACCAATAAAGGTTTGTTTCTCAGAGCTCGATTCACATATTACTTCATCCCTCATCTGAAGCAAAATACAAAATAACATAAGTAAACTACATAGATTAAGTATGATGAAAATAAGGTGATGCCAGAAGTTAACAAAGAATATAATGATTAGTAGCATACTTCAATTGAATAATGACATTGCTCATTCATCAAATATTGCGATAAGGATAGAAGTAAACACATGAAGTATCCATTTAACATTGATATTTATTACAATCCATTAAATCCTACGATAGAAATTATTGTACATAAATACATTTATTTGTTTCTAAATTATTTCGTTAACAATTTGGATTGTTCATTCGTTCGTACGTCGACTCGACTAGGACCACTCAAGTCATCTTTGGGTCTGGGACTGGCTTTGTCTGTGTGTGCGCAAATGGCTGCTGAGGCCGATCCTGGCACGGAATATTCTTGTACAAAGAGGAGGAGTGGGACGTCTCCAGTTGGGCTTGCAACACGGGCCTTTCGGGCTTGCCTCTTCTCTGCCGCAGTTGTTCTGTTCGCCTCATACGTCTTGGCGCCATTGCACACGGAGGAGCACCAGGTGGTGCGATAAATTAAGAATTGTTCTTACGGTAAGTGTCTGGGTTGATTGCAAACTGGAACAGACGAAAGTCCCAATGGGGGCACTTATCCGCCATTTAAATTATTGTGAGGGGGCAGATATCCGCCTACTAAATTCTTACAATGGGCACTCATCCGCCCCTCCAGATTTGCTTGGAGGGCACCTCTCTGCCCCCTTAAAATTAGGGGGCACCTCTCCGGGGAGCACCTCTCCGAGGGGGCGCCTCTCCGGATACCAAAAATCTGCTCAATATCTGAAAGCGTTGCTTAAAAAACCTCCGGAAAACGATTATTATAGAGAAAATTCCAAACAAATGTCGGAGTTGTAGACGATTGTGATGGTTAATGTGTGTTGATGAAGGTGAAAGTGAAAATGTGTAGTAGATGATAAACATTTTATTACGAATTTATTATGAAACTTTAGAGGAAATTTGAATTCAAAGAGAAAATAATATTATGGTTATATGTCAGTCATACGTTATTACACATTTCTTAATAAAGTTGTTTGATTTTTAAAGTTTGCTTTCCTTCTTCATCAAACATCACACATTTCTGAAATACAAAGCTTTAAACATCGGTGTGAATTTCACACCAATCTGTAAAGCTCTAGACTTCAGAAAGTTGATGATTTACATGTTATATTTCATAAATTTACATCAGGAAATAAGTTTTTTAAAGCTTAAAAATTCACCTTAAAAAGTGCCAAATTAAGAAAAACTGGAAATTCGGAAGGGGAGGCCCCTCCCGCACCCTCCCCGCTTGGCCCCCCCAGTCGGCCCTGGCAATATACCGACCGAAAAGCACTTCATGTGAAGACCGAAAAGCACTCAATTTCTCGCTATAATTTGTGTTTGAGCTGTAAATTAATAGTCATAATAAAATGCGTGTTAAGTTACCAGCGTACACTCGATACTCGCGCAATGAATGGTTTTAATGGAACGATTAAAATCGCTATTATTAATACAAAGCACATTAACAAAAAGTCATGCTGCAGGTAGTATAAATATGCATGAAATATGACCATTTATAACTAATTTAAACCGTTTACACACAATAGGAACGCAAATATTATATATATTAGCGAGAAATTGAGTGCTTTTCGGTCTCCACATGAAGTGCTTTTCGGTCGGTATATTGCTGATATTTATCCAATTTTGGGCATTAATACCTCATAATAAACACAAGGTAGTATAAATATGCATGAAATATAACCAATTATAACTAATTTAATGCGTTTACACACAATAGGAACGCAAATATTATATATATAGCGAGAAATTGAGTGCTTTTTGGTCTTCACATGAAGTGCTTTTCGGTCGGTATATTGCCGATATTTATCCAATTTTGGGCATTAATACCTCATAATAAACACAAGGTAGTATAAATATGCATGAAATATAACCATTTATAACTAATTTAATCCGTTTACACACAATAGAAACGCAAATATTCATATATATAGCGAGAAATTGAGTGCTTTTCGGTCTTCACATGAAGTGCTTTTCGGTCGGTATATTGCCGATATTTATCCAATTTTGGGCATTAATACCTCATTATAAACACAAGGTAGTATAAATATGCATGAAATATGACCATTTATAACTAATTTAAACCGTTTACACACAATAGGAACGCAAATATTATATATATAGCGTGAAATTTAGTGCTTTTCGGTCTTTGCATGAAGTGCTTTTCGGTCGGTATATTGCCGATATTAATCCAATTTTGGGCATTAATACCTCATAATAAACACAAGGTAGTATAAATATGCATGAAATATAACCATTTATAACTAATTTAAACCGTTTACACACAATAGGAACGCAAATATTATATATATAGCGAGAAATTGAGCGCTTTTCGGTCTTAACATGAAGTGCTTTTCGGTCGGTATATTGCCGATATTTATCCAATTTTGGGCATTAATACCTCATAATAAACCCAAGGTAGTATAAATATGCATGAAATATAACCATTTATAACTAATTTAATCCGTTTACACACAATAGAAACGCAAATATTCATATATATATAGCGAGAAATTGAGTGCTTTTCGGTCTTCACATGAAGTGCTTTTCGGTCGGTAATTGCCGATATTTACCATTTTGGGCACAATATAGTATAAACATACAATCATATAACCATTTATTACTAATTAAACTCGTTAACACACACTAGAAACGATATATTGCATATATATAGAGAGAAATTGAGTGCTTTTCGGTGCTATTCGGTGCTTTTCGGTGCTTTTCGGTTATTGTATGGACCCTACCATGAGGCCTTTTTGGTTCACTTAGGCAGCCTTTTTGGGAAGGCCTTTTTGGTAAACGGCCTTTCTGGTACTATACCACCTTTATAACCGCGACTCAAAAAGGACCCACGCCTCAATAAAAACAAATCATAAATAAACAGTATAAATTTAAGTTACTGCTCAAACAATACTTATTTTGATGATATTATGTACTGATTTCTGTAGATATAGCAATTGTTACATTATTATGACCGATGACAGTTTGTTACGAACAAATGTAATCATAAATTCCCATATATATGTAACTGATAACCGAATTGCCATGACAGATTAAACAAAGCCATTCGCAAAACATATTTAGTTATTTATGCATTGTATCCTTCATTTTGTAGTAAATATCAACAAATACACGTGCGAAAATAATTCAATTTGGACCAAATAAGTCATTCTTAGAACCAAAGTAAAGCCAACAAATGTAAAATTACCATTTTTCACATTGCTTTCTTTTCTAATTTTCTAATAATTTGCTCTTTTAAATGGAGGAAATATTCTCGAAGGAAACAAGCCGCAAGGTAAAACGGTGAATGGTTAACTTACACATGGTTCTTTACGGTGCATGCGGTTTATATTAATAATTACTTAAGAATTATTGATTATAATCAACAGAGGCAAAAAGTTAATGCTTATAATTTTTTAATTGGTTGACATTCAAAACAGAGTGGCCGTTTGGTTTGGGTCGCTTCTACCCCGCTTTGATCCGAGTTGTTCCAATCCGGTTGTTAGTTTTCAACAATTTCAGCCCCAAGACAGTTTGACCAGGGGACCAACACAAACAAGGTCCCTTTTTGGACTGAAGGGTCCCACTCAATACACCATATTTGTTACCTAAACGCGTTATGGATATATATTTGGGACCCTTTGTAACCACTACAAGTATAATTATCTTCTATATATTAACTATAACTATGTATAACATTTTTATTGACAGATCTCTATAACAATTTATGATCAGTGAAAACTGAAATTTAGATTATTCATATTAAGAGGGAATGCAATTCAATTTATTTGATATGTCATTAATGAATGGCTAATATTAGTGCTTGTTGTCTTTTAATATGACCCTCCTCATGCAAAATGAGTTTGAAACCAAAAGACTCCAGCGCAGCATTCGAAATCACACAGTCTGGTCATTAACTACGCTTTCCGCTATAAAGTCACTCAAGCTTTTGGATTTTATTAGCAGATAGGGTAGATCTGACCAGTCTGTGGGATTTTTGCGAGGACATTAATATAACACTGTTATGATTGGGTAGAATTCTAATTTTAACATAGAACAGTTATCCAATAGAATTCACCCCTCCCCGTATACATGAGAAACGTAGAGGTTTCCAAAAGCCTTACTCCTGTGGCTGTCATTAACCGCCTTATCCACATTTAAACAATTAGAATGTAAATAATTATAAACAAGACTATTGCCAAGCAATAGATATATCCCCTACCGGCTCTACCATTGTCATATTTTTTTATTTATTGCCATAGCAACCAGAATTTTTTACGTATGAACAAAATGAAATAACGTGCATAATGTCCATATTGCCGTCTATCCATGTTTCAAGTTTCATGAAAAAATATTAAGAACTTTTAAAGCTATCGCGGGATCCAGAAAAGTGTCACAGACAGACTCACAGACAGACAGACTCACAGACACACATAGCGCAAACCATAAGTCCCCTCCGGTGAAACCAACTGAGTACATATCTGGCCCAATATTTAACGGTCATTGCAAATTTTACTTTTTGGAAATATGTTTTTTGTCGGACAACATAACATAAACAGCACAGTGTTTTCGCTGATAAATAAATAACGTAAATGCTCTTAATTTATATAAACATATTCTATTAATTATTTTTACACTCAAATTAAAAAAGTAAAGATCTTAATTTGAGTAAATTAGCTTTAACAAATATGCCAGAACCTCCAGATTTTCGTTTACACTTTCCTCAATGGGAAATAAGGAGCGTATATCCGCAACTGGATCTGGATGCAGAGGCGTAGCGAGGGAGGGCACTTTGGCCCGGGAGCCAACACGAGGGGGCGCCCGAAGAGGATTAATTGTATTCGTGTTGGACTAGAATTTGTAGTGACAGACACCAGTCTACTACGATGGAGCGGATGGGTGACCAGATAATGAAGAATCGGTTCTGAGGTGACCAGCAATCTCGTTTTGGAAATACGACAGCAATTCGCCCATTCGGAGACTAAGCAATACCACAGAAAGACATTCTTTTTATGGAGACGTTATTTTTAAGTTTTCTATGACTATTATGAGAATTTCGTTGGACCAACGCGTAGGTAGAATAGTTGTGAGTAGGACTCAAATGATCCGACAAGAATTGCCGAATTTTATTGTTTATGTAAAGTTTACAAATTCTAACCACAAATAAACATACTGTTTTCAAGTATTTCGTGTAATAAAGATATATGAATCACTGTTAAGTGGGAATCTGAAACCAGATGGAGTGCGAGATTTGAAGTTGTTAAAGCAAGCTTTGAAGAATTAAGGGAACTAGTGGAATTGCTAGAGAAACTAAAATAAGAATCAGTCAAATAATACAAGAACTGATGCAAAAAGGTTGTTTGAGAATGTTATAGAATTCTTTTTCCCCGTGTTAATCTATTTCTGGAGAGACATTCTAAGAAGGATTGGTCGGGTTCAAAAACTTCTTCAGGACCTTACCATTCCCAATACATTTCAAGGATGCAGCATCTGATCTTGAAGCATCGAAAATACCATTTAACTTAACGCTCGATTGTTTGTGCGAACACACACTTACTATTGCAAAGATAAGATGTGAAGGGGGATTGAAATTAAAAGACGAACCAGGAGAAGGAGGATGCCTTGAGAGTTGGCAGGGGATGCCGACCTTTCTGAAGAAGAGGTGTGTGCGTAGTGAAGAGCGTTTGGGATAAATTTCAAAAAGAAATAACAACTAGATCCATTCGCCTCACTGAAGTGAACTCAAAATTTAGATTTTTACTGGATGTTCACAATTTTGATAAAAGCGAGGATTTAAATAGGCTTCGCAAAAATTGCTTCGATTAAGCAAATTTGTATGACACTGAATAGAATGCGAAGAACTGTTCATGGAGATTCGGGCATGTAAAATGTTACTAACTACGAGAGGTGATTTCTTACCATCGACACCTTTGGAACTTATTTCTTTAATTGTGTCGTATGGTGATGTCTTTCCCAATTTGCGTATTGCTCTGCAAATTATTTTAACAAATGCAGTATCAATAACCAGTTGCAAGCTTTCCTTCAGCAAGCTGATGCCAATTCTCTCATATATAGGGGCATCGATGGGAAAAGATCGTCTCTGTTATCTTGAACTTCTCAGTAAAGAGAAGGAAACAGTTGAAAAAATACTTTGATGCTACCAGTGAAAATTTGCGGACATGAAGGCGAGAAAAATCAATTTAGTATGATGCATTTTTAGCATTGGCGGCTTGGGTGGCTGTTGATATAGAAAAACCGTTAATATCATTTTTGTTGTCGTCGTAGAAGTTTACATTTGATTTTCTCCAAATTGTCTTCGTATGCATCTTTTAATCTCATCTAAGAACAACGTGTTCGTGGTGAGCTTTTGTAATCGCCTTTTGTCCATCGTGCGTCGTCATCATTTGCCTGGTTTGGTAATATCGTTATTTTGTAATAATGAGCATCGACTAATGTGCTGTTATTTTTCAATGGCACCAAATACTGAACTACAATTTTTCACGGGAGGGGGCTCGGGCGCACAATTTACACATTGCACCCGGGCGACGAATACTGTCGCTTCGTCTCTGGCTGGATGATCCAACTAAAATATCATCATATGCATCAAGTTCTGTCTCAGCAAAACAACATATGTCGTAGTCCTTTATAAAAATGGTAAACTCTGGACTTTTTAATTAATCAAAGGGGCCTTTTCACGTTTTGGTAAATTGACAAATAAAAAAAATGATTCAGATTCGCAAAATGTCGTTGTAGCTATGATATTTGTGAGGAAATAGTAATACTGAGCATTTACTATGCTCTAAAATATCAAGTATATGCATCATTTGACGATTAAAAAACCTGAAAATTATAAAGCGTTGCAACTCGAAACGATTGTATAATTTAGAGAGTTCTGTTGTTGTCGTTATATTTTGCGATCATACGAGGATTGATTATATAAAGTATACAATACATCACTCATTGTATGAGCATGGATGGCCGAGTGGTCTACGCGATAGACTTTTACTCCAGGGATCAGTGGTTCGAGCCCAGTTTATGGTTATTTTTTATTCTTTCTTTAATTTTATTTTTGTTTTGTTTTACTGGAGATTTTTATATCCAATGTTTACATTTATCAATATAAAGCATTTAAGGACAAACTTCAATACATGCCAACATCTGTGAAAAGGCCCCTTTAAATGCATGTGCGTAAAGTGTGGTCACAGATTAGCCTGTGCAGTCCCATAGAGTTTGCAAGGTCAAAGAAACAACCCACTTGTAAGGGTGAAACGACCAATTACGAAACGACTCATGGTGACCTAGGGCGAACAGGTTTTAGGGCGAAACGACCCGATACCCCTTTTAACCACACGAGTTTACACATGCAAGTCTAATACCACTCTCTTACACTGCGGTTCATTACGCACGACAACTCTGCTAGGAGAATGGTCTAATACGTTTAGTCAATCTATTTCATCACTGGTGATGTGTAACCTACGACTAGTGATACAGGCAACAACAACAAAACTTGTTTACCTTGGATTGTGCAATTCTAGCTAACGCTTGAATGCTTTACTTTATTTCACAATGATTGTTACTTCTAATATGTATGCTATTTTAATTTGTGTGTATTTTTTTTACGGTGCTTTATAAACTCTGCTTTGAATAATTTGTCATAAGTGTATATTTTGTTAATTGGCAATATACCGGAGGCGTTCGGGCAAGTCGGGAACGTGAAAGGTATGGTCAAGTTTTCAAAACCATGGATTTCAATAGTTTTTGAAAACCAGAAGTGAAATGACCCTGTGCTTGAAATGTTCAGGGGTCAAATGGATTTTTTCAGGGGTCAAAATACAAAAAATATAGCTTTGTATAACTTTTAGTATATCTTAAAAGACTTGCTTAACTAAAATTCCAAAAGTAATGTAAGACTCAACACCTTTAGTCAAAGATCAATTCATTACTGGAGCAGTTTGGAAGAATCCACAATATCTGCCACAAGTGTTAAAGCGGGTATATACGATCTTGTCAAATATGTATTTATTAATATAAAATGTGTAAAAACTTATTATACATATATTTCAATATGAACTAAAATAAAAGTTAAGAAGAACATGTGTCGAAAAATGCTAAATAAGCCAGATATTTAATTCTGAAATCGAAAAAGGCTGTACAGCCGAATTCGCCAGCATGTATATCATGCATGTACGATGTGAATCTAAATTTAGTTTAACGGTTCATTTGAAATTCCTGCAGCGATATCGATTCATACGACACACAAACACTTACTAAAAAGACGAATGCATCGGTTATTGTAGGAAAATAATTACGAATTATCTTCGTCACAATCGGCTCAGGGCCCTAATTTGTATTTGCTGTATTTTATGAAATTCGTCTTACATGTATCATTTTTCTTGCATATTGTGTGTTATTATAACATATTTGTATCAATATTTTACAATTCAGCACATATAAAAATCGTATATACCCGCTTTAATCAATTTAAATCGTTGCTAAATTCTGAAAAATGGAACATTAAGAAGTTTAACCCGTCTGTAATTTAAGGTAAATTAACAATTAAATTTACTAAGCGCACTCTAGAGAAGTTTTAACAAAATAGTAATTATCAGAGAGAGATTCTAAAGAAGAGACCATTGATCAGAGGGGCCACTACAGCATAGCTAAATTACAGCCCAACAGTCCAGGTATCCAGGTATCTAGGTATAAAAACAAATTTTTCTATAATAAAACATAACTCACATTTTATGTAACTGTTAGTTTCGTGGTAACCTTTGCATCAAAATGATGCAAGGAAGATAATTTGGAAGATTCAAAAGTGACAAAATTGCAAAATGCTTGCATTAAAATTCAGGATTCTGCTTCCTCAGGGGTGGCGAGATCTCAAAAAACTATACTTGTCCGCGGACAACCATTTAGGAAATTTAACTTGTCCGTTGCTGAACTACACTTGTCCGTTAATGTTTATATAAATTATAAACGTGATAATTGATTAATGTAAAACAATGTGGAATATACCATGATTTGCTAGTTTTGTTTATAGTTGTATTTCAATAGTACATTCATTATAGCAGTATATTATAAACAATATAAAGACTTTCTAAAACTTTTAATCTTGCAAAGCTAGTGTTATTAAAACATGTGTTGAATATAAGTACATCGTAATCTTAACAAATTAAACTAGTCCAATATGTCAACCTCATCAGACTGAGGATCTGCGCCGCTACTAGTAGCAATTTGATTATCATCAACTGTTAACCATTGAAAATCTGTGAGCCAAGTTTCTTGAAAAGTTCTGGTGCGTTTACTTAGATCATATTTTTTATCATAATCTTTCTTAGTTTTTTTGGGAGGTGAACTGCTCAAAGCTTCGGGTTTCTGCTCCGTTGTTGAAGATTAAAAAAAACTAAATGTTCCATTTTTACCATTAAAGTCGTCTTAAATAACAAGGTAGACCGTGTTTTGATTATCTTACTTTGATACTTTTTATTTCCGTCTGATTGTAAAAATAAAGAAACCAGTCTGTACACTGTCTAACAGTCGGGCCGAATGTTTAAAATGCGGCATGCTCCTGGTCTCTTATAACATAAGGGAGATCAACTGCGCAGGCAAGTGCCCGTATTTTAGCTTGATTGCTCCGCAAATAGCACTGACAATGTAATCGCATGTCAACATCCGGTTTTGTAAAACTTAATTACAGCTTTAATACAATGCATTTTTTTGTATACCTAGACCCGACTTTTAAAAAAACTTGTTGTACACGGACAACTTAATTGAAAAAAATCAGTTGCCCAGACAAGCAAATGTACGACTCGGGCAACTCGGACATATGATTTCGCCACCCCTGTTCCTATATATAGATATATATATAACCTATATTTGAATTCCAAATCAGCAATGTTTTCCATCCAAAAGGGAAATAAATATTGAGAAAGGGTCCGTTTGCAGAATCATGTTATTTAATAAATAGAAATCAATTGCAACAATTTTTTTAGGAACTGAAAGCTAATTGTTGGAATACTGAATTCAGGATATTTGTTTAATTCACTTGCAGTAAGAGTAACCAGATAAAATCTGAATAATTAAAGTGTAGTAGAAGACCAGCGCTGCTCCTGACCAATGTTATAAACCAGTTCAGTCATGTGATACTTTCCCCACACTTTTTAACTTAAGATTTATTGTGTTCTGGGTAGTACAAGCGTAAGCTTCTAATTTCTAATTTTTTGATCAGCTTGAACTTGTTTTAGATTCAAGTTTAATTACTTAATATAGGTTAGTAATATTGCCTTATTGTATCAATCAGATTGTGAATTATTTTGTTTTAGAATCAAATTCCAAAAGAGTTACCCACTGGTCGTTACATTTATTTTATTTGTGCAAGAATATATTGATAACTATTTTATGCCATTATTTTACTTTAATTTTGATAAGCATTTTTATGTGTTTATATTTACTTTGTTTTAAATTAAATCCAAACCAGTCCAAACAAGTCTAAACCAGCTATAGTTTGACCAAATGTTACATAATTGTTTAATATTGCCTGATGAATGTTATTGATAGTTTTTACTCTTCAGGCAATATACAAAGTAACCTATTACAAATGTACAGCGTGTGGAGAATGCATGTTGCATGCATGAATTGTGTGCTCCAAGTCACAGTCAGAGGTCAAAGGTCTAATAAAGTACAAATATGGAGATTATTGAGCTTGTTGGTATTGTGACTTTGTTAACAATTTTGAACAAGCTTTTCATCCATAAAACCTGTATGCCTAGCTCTACAGTGAACATCATGCTTAAAGGTAATTCTCCTATATGAACATACAGCTCTTTATCATTCAGCTGAACATTTAAAAATGAATTGCCAGAAATGTGCACCATTCGGTAACAACATGTTCTGTGCAAGGCATGTGCCCTTAGCTCAAAGGTTAAGGTCTTGTTCAAAGTTCAGCACTCAAAGTATGGGCATTTAACACCTTTAGCAAACTGTAAGTTTATCATATAGATGTCAAATATTATAACATGGCCCACCTTGTTGAGTAGTTGCAATAATTCAACTCTAAGCTTTATAACCCGAAAGGTTGCTGAGAGCCGCACTCAGCAAAAAATATCAAAGGCTCTGGGAGTACATTCATATGGACTGCTTGTTGAGTGGACTGTGATGGATAATGCCTTCTTCCCAAGCAATAAATAAAATGAATGAAACATCTAACAACATTCTTGACCTGATGTACACTGGTATTTATCATTTTCCTGATCGCAGTTATAAAATTTGTTGACTCGTAGTGTAGTGTAGTTTTTCATGATACACACATAACAGATTTGCTTGATTTTGATAATGGTCTGAACACATTTAACTGAAAATATGTCTCTATTACACCTGTCAACCGAATTATGTAATAATTCCTCCTTCGAAGAAGCAGAGGCATATTTTTTTGCACCCATTCATGGCTTAGATGGTCAGTCTGTCTGTAGACCTTTTTGTGTCTGTGCAATAAGTAGAGAACGTTTTGAACTATGATAATGTAAATTTATATGATAGTTATTTGGCATGAAAGGAAGATGCCTCTTAATTTTTTAGGTCAACAGGTGAAAGTTCAAGGTCACAGGGGCATGTAACATGAAGCTCTTTCTGCATGATATATCATGAGGACGCTTTTAGTTACCATCAAGAAATGTTTGTATAGAATTTGAGGTCAAAAGGTCAGACCTCAATGTCACATTAATTTATGACATGAAAATAAATAGGTTCAATACACTGAAGATCCACTATATGGCAATCTGTTATTTCACAATGTTTTACTGTTATTTCACAATGTTTTATACTGAGTCGGACGTGGACCCCATTTTTCTTTCATGCACTTAAATTTTCTATGTTATCCAACATTCATAATAGATTCCCATGTGATTATATGAAAGGCCATGTAAATTAAATCAAGAATGTATTGCCTGTCAGTGTGATTCCTTTGACCAGTGTCTCACCGCAAATGCATGAACATGCCACTAATAGTCTTCCAACCAACAAATTGCTTAAGCTGTATTTGCTGTAGTTTCGGACTTCCAATTCCTCTACTACACTATTCTAAACAACACACATCGAGTCAATTGCTACTTCAATAGCCACACAAAACTCGTACAGCATACCATCCTCAAGCAACGATCTTATTGATAGCCCAAACATCACACAAATAAACTCCTGATCTTTTAACAGCTCTATTGGCTCACCTATGCATATCTCTTCACCTGCAAGGAAATCCACCAGCAGCTGTAATAAAACAATCAGAATTTACTATTTTAGTTAACTTAGTAAAATGCAGACTTCATACTAATCATACAAGTACGCTCATTGTTTGTAAAATTGTCCAAAGATATGTGTTTTCAGCCTTGATCTAAAACTGGCTTCAGAGTGGCAAGCCTAAAGATACTCAGGTAGATTGTTCCACCATTTTGGACCGACAACGACAAGAGCTCTGTCAGCTAATTTTGTTCGTTGTCTATGGATTTAGAGTTTTGTGTCATTATGTGACCTTAATTTGTATTGTCCTCGGGTAGGTACAAACAATTATCTGATGTAAACTGGAGCTGTACCATTGATTACCCAAAATACAACAACTAAAACATTTTAATCATCACCCTGGCCTCTACTTGGAGCCAGTGTAACTTTTTTAGGAGATGAGTGATAGGTTCTTCAAAAGAAGCGTTCAAGACGACTCTTGCGGCATGATTTTGAACTCGCTGTAGCTTCTTGATTTGGTAAGCGGGAACTTCTGTATAAATATCTTTGCAAAAGTCAATATGCGAATGAGCTAATCCATGTGCTAATGATGCTGTAAACTCTTTTGTAAGATATTTTCGTATAGCTTTGATATTTCGTAGTTGTGCATGTGCGATCTGACACTTCTTCTGGATGTGTTTGTAAAACTTTAGTTGAGTGTGTTGGTCATGATCACACCAAGATCTCTTACATGATTGACAAATTTCACCTCGCAACCACCGACAACCACGCTTGAAGTACTCAATTTCGCCACCTGTTGCCTGATTCCGTATACAATAATTTCATTTCATTCAGTTTTTTATTTATTCATTTTTAGTTTGAAGGTTGTCATCCACTTAATGACGTTGTCCAGGCAACTATTCAGTTGACTCATTTTCGGAATTACCTGTTTGAATTTTGAATACTAGCGTATGATCATCCGCATATCCATAAATATTAGCCCGGTATTTTCGAACCACTCTGTTGAGAGCCGATATATACAAAGTAAATATAACTGGCCCGGCACAAGAACCACGAGGAACACCGAAAAGTAGTTGCTCAGTTTCAGATGTTGTCTGTTCGACTAACACGTTCATTGCTCTGTTGGTGAGATAGGAGTTTATCCATTTTAAGGGAATGCCATGAATACCAAACTCGTCTTGAAGAATACGAATAAGTATTGTGATTTCAGTGTTGTCGAACGCTGCACTCAAGTCAAGCGTGACCATGATGGTGACTTTACCTTTATCAATATTTTCTAGAAGGTCATTGTACATTTTTACATTGCCGTTTCGACTCCGTGATGTCTTCTATAGGCACTTGGACAGCATTGTTGTTACTGAAATCAACATCATATCCAACATTTAGATCTGTGCAGCCTCTCTTTCTTGAAAGGCCAGGTAGTCAACCTCTTATAGTTGGGGCAGTATACTGTCCACCAGAGTATATATGGAAGAAAAGCGCCTCAAGATCAGGGAATTGCATATTATGTCCCCAAAGTCCACCATTTGTATAGCAGGTGGCATGAATCTTCCCAAAATCAACTGGAATAGCTCTACCATAGACGAAAACTCAAACCCATTCAGCACCAAACAGCTACTGATTGACACCACCTTTGACACAGGCTCTGAATAAACTATTACATTCCGGACATGAAACAACATCACGCTTGATCTATTTATTTCACACAGACCATCTCTAATTGAAAAAACAACAACCTCTTCCTAGACTAAGCGATCATGACATTGTCCTTGCCCAAACATGTGACAAAGAACCCACACATCGCCCAACCAGCCTTAAAATCCTGTGTCCAACGAGCGTCCAGCAAGTTCTCATCTGAACTCACTTGCACGGTCATGTAAGAAGAACAGATATTCACATACTCTGGTCCAATTTGAAGGACTTCAGTCTTCTGCACCGCAACCATCGACAGCAAAGTTCCATAAATGCCTAGATGAAGTCAACCCTGGGTAAACAAATGATTAAACGTCCATCAAACCAGAAAAAAACGAGCATACAGGCCTTTAAATCCATATATTCGCAAGACAAATAACGCTGCAACCAGCTCCGTAAAAGCTCCAAGTACATGTGCAAGTGAGCTTACAACTTATGTTAATAACCTGACGACCATGATAAGAAACTAATTTTTTTCATAAAGAGCAAGTGCGATGACATTTCTGGTGTCTCCTCACTGAAGAGAGAAAGTGTGTCATAGTTACCCCAAAATAAAGGCCACAATACTCAACCAGCAGTTTAGTAGTGGGTTCACCACTGAGGACATAAGCTATTTTCCAACAGAATTGTAAACAAACTATTTGATCCATCAGATCCATACCTCGGCCCTGCTATATCATCCACAAGAAGGAGCAGTCAGAGTTACAGATACATCGTTACATACTGCAGAACAGATTACCTCAGACACACTCTGTTTTCCTGTCAGCACCAAGACTGTGGAATCAACTGTCAAACCACCTTGCGACAGCTCCAAGGCTTGAGTTTCACTTCTTTATATTGAAGCTTTCAAGGAAGGGATGGTACCAAAATAATCCATCAATAACTTTAGTACATAGTTTTAAAACTTGCTTTTAAATGCGCCACACCTTGACTTTTGAACTGTTTTTACGACAATGCCCCAGAGAATTGTACAATACATTAAGAAGAAAATCCAGTTTAGTCCACATGTTGGTGCCTTCATTATACAACACATTCACGCCCATGTTGTGCAACAAACAATAACCCCACTTGCGCAACACCAAAGACATGATGCCAGCTGTCGATAATTTTTTTTTCAGCCATTCAGCGCTCAGGCAGCCGAATACACGCCGTCCCCAAATGAAGGTGCAAGCAATAAATGTACATGTCACAGATCAATACTGACCTTTCTCAACAACCAAAGCGCTGTTAATACAGCATAAACAAATTGTTTTCAATTAAGAGAAAAAGTTTCCACGTTTGTAAAAAAATCAGTCTTCCAATAGTTAAACCCAAAGTAAAGATCTCTTTTTTCTTCGCTCTACGAAGTTTTTATTCATCAATCAAATAGAAAGACCATGCTTTCCTTGAGGAAGAATGACGTGATCTTTTACATAAAGTCTAATTTTTAATTGCTTTTAATCAGTATAAAGAACTTACAATAACCGTATGAGGATTGTTTATTTGTTACTAAAATTTGTCAACTTTATATGAACAATAAAACTTGGCAATTCCATTCGGATTACACATTTATTATACAATTTAAAAAATACTTATATGGAATAATGTTTTGTGTTGTACCAATGATTAAGATATGAAAAGAACACATGATACTATAATGTAGGTAAATCATGTGTTTTGAGATTGTCAAACTATGCTTTGCCTACATATATATGCATGAATATATACAAGATATATCGCGATCGAGATCCGTGGATCCCGCGAACAGCGATATAACGGAACGGTTGTGTACTTGTAATAGGTACTTTAATATACTTCCAAAAATATTTCAAAAAAAGACTTTCAAATGTTATAAAACACCATCTGATCATTTGCCAATAATTCCATAATTCAAGCATTTAAGTTTTTTTCGTTTAGACACCATGTTACAACTGTACCTAAAACTTTATGGGATATACTTTATTGAGAAGTTATCCAAGTTCGGAAGGGGGGGCATTAATGATTTATGTTTTTGTTTAAGGTTAAATCTGCACCAGAATAATTCTCTAAGACTCAACAACATGGAGGATTCTGAGACTCAGGGACCAGAGCTGGCAAAACTCATTTTGCAGCGACAACAGCGACCGTCCTACGCTCGCATGATCTCTTGGGAAATGAGCCATGCTTCCTTACAGCCATCAGCAAAGAAATGTAGACTTAGGAAGAAAAAGGTTCAATATTTTTGTACAAAAATAAACGTGCATATAATTTGGGTATGGAAATCTGAGATAGAATAGAAATGTTAGATATAACAAACGCATTCAATTCTTCATTAGATATCTTGTGAGTATTTAATCGGTTTTAAATTAATAGACCATTGTTAAATAGTGTATTAAAATTACAGTAATACTACTTGTAAAGAAGTATACTAAGACTTTCTATTAACAATATTATTGCAAAAATAATTTTATTTTTTAAATTTAAGAAACTGATATGTTCCTCAAAAACATAGATTTTGCATTTTCAATCAGTTTAATTTGTTTTCTTTTTAAAAGAATGCAGAAGTGGCTACTGAGATTTTGGGCAACGATAATAACACTGATTTTGCTAATGCTGATGCAGCTTATGCTCTAGACTTAAGTGAAGACAGTGGTAGCATTGGAGACAGCAGCAGTCAAGACAGTAGTGAATATGACACTGCAAATGAAGATGTTGTCGAAGAAAATGCCCAAGCAGATGTGAAGGATGCTTTTTCAGTTGACCAAGGTGAACAGGGAGGCATTGAAGAGCTATTGTGTGGTACTCAAAAACTGAATTTTGAAACTACAAACATTCCATCAGGCCGTAGAAGAAGATTATCAAAGAAACAAAAGAGAAAAAGGAAATCACACTTTCGGACCACCTACCTAGAAGAGCTGTATAATTTGGGGAACTTATTTGACCCAAGCGATGAAATAGACTCTGTGTTTAATACTGCATCAGAGATTGGCGGAGAAACAGATGTGGTAAGAGTGGTGCCATCATTAGTTGAGCTCTGTCTGGTCGCATCTACCAAGAAGACCAGGAGTGGGTCTGAAAAGGAACAGCCATGTATTGGGCAACTGCCTCGGCAGCTAAAGAAGCAAGTTATCAGTAGAGCCGTGGAACGAAAAGAGCAGCGGCAATTGCTTTCGTACATCCAGAATTATATACTTCCAAACACTATGAGGCCAAATAATGAAAATAAAATGGTTGTAAAAGAAAAGTTTCTTAGCACATATACATCTGAAAATGTGGTGCCAATTTTTAAAAGATCAGTGTTCGATATGGTCGGATTGACAGAAACAACATTGACAAGAAAATGTTGCACAATAAATGCTGGGTCTGGTACTAATTACCTTTATTCTGTAGATGTGCAGCCGTATGATATTTTGGGCCAGTGCTACCAATGCGATATGGATTACACGGATGGTTCTCCAGCGTATGCAACTTTAACATCAGGTGAGCTCATAGGGTTTCTTTGAATTTGATGTACCTATTCAACTCATTTACTGACGGTTTTACTGTTGAATAAGACTGTTGATAAGTTATTGTACTATGCAGGGTATGTGTTGCTTATTTTGAGCTTATTATTTTAGCAATTCAAAATATATTTTTCTGAATCCACTGACAAATGGCTTTGCTAATGGGGTTTTTGCTGAATGTTTCCTGAATGTGTTCTGCGCAATGTGTTAAATCATGCCCATATGTTCTAAATTGTGTATGCCATAGGGATCACATAATAAAATCTTAATTTGTAAAATAACACATTTCTTTTGTGGGCTTTATACTATTTTTCCACATACCCCATAGGGTTTAAACTGGCCACATCACTGGTTAACATGGTTGACATGTACTTCATGAGCTTATTACATCACATTTTCTTCTTCCAGTTTACTTTAATGACATTACCTAGTTACATGATCGATAACATCTCACCTCATTTTTAATGATTTATTCAATTTTTCTGTTCAATTGTATCAATTCTGATAGGCATATAACAGTTCACATTGCACGCTGTCTGTAATGTCTCTACTTGCAGTGTTTTTTTATGCTCTCGAAAATTTTCAAGGGGGCATATTCCCCGAACATTTTCGGGGAGCATATAGTTGCCAGTTTGAAGTTCCTTACTTCGTACTTCCTTACTTCCTTCCTTCCTTCCGTCACACTTTTGTTTCAGTTTTTCATAGCTCCTTCAACATTTTACCGATCTCTTACATATTTGGCATGTAGGTACCTTGCATGGACCTCTACCTTTTAATGAGGTTTGATGTCACTGGGGTAAAGGTCAAGGCCACTAAGGCTAGTAATAGATTTTTCCGTCACAATTTTTTTACAGTTTCTCACAGCTCCTTCAACATTTTACCGATCTCTTACATATTTGGCATGTAGGTACCTTGCATGGACCTCTACATTTTGATGAGGTTTGAGGTCACTGTGGTAAAGGTCAAGATCGCCAAGGCTAATAATAGATTTTTCCGTCACAATTTTGTTACAGTTTCTCATAGCACCTTCAATATTGTTCTGATCTCTTATATATTTGGCATGTATGTACCTTTTATGGACCTCTACCTTTTGATGAAGTATGACGTCACTGGGGTCAAGGTCAAGGTCACCAAGGCTAATACTAGATTTTTCCGTCACAATTTTGTTACAGTTTCTCATAGCACCTTCAATATTTTTCCAATCTCTTATATATTTGGCATGTAGATACCTTTCATGGACCTCTACCTTTTGATGAGGTATGAGGTCACTGGGGTCAAGGTCAAGGTCAACGATGCTTATAATAGATTTCTCCGTTACAATTTTGTTACAGTTTCTCATAGCGCCTTCAATATTTTACTGTTCTCTTACATTTTCGGCATGTATGTACCTTTCATGGCCCTCTACCTTTTAATGAGGTTTGAGGTCACTGGGGTCAAGGTCACAAAGGCTAAAAATAGATTTTTCCGTCACAATTTTGTTACAGTTTCTCATAGCGCCTTCAATATTTTAACGATCTCTTACATATTTGGCATGTAGGTACCTGCATGGACCTCTACCTTTTGATGAGGTTTGAGGTCAAGGTCAAGGTCACCGAGGCTAATAAAAAATTATTTCAGGTGGTTATTAACACATAGATTGACAAAGCGCATCATCGGGGAGCATCCATCAGTTTCACTGATATTCTTGTTTTTGTTCAAATTTGGGTCCGGTAGGGGACCCATTCCAAACGGCAAAAGTATATATTTTTCCCAATATGGACCTAAAAATTACCAATTGAAGGTTTCCAAAAAAAATATTTTTTTACTAAGAATCAACATGGGATTCATCTCAAGTCCAGATCTATAAGTTGTAACTTAATTAATATAATATTGAAAATACTTGTAGTCTCGATATAGGAGTATATGTTAGCAAAAAATCATGAACACTAATTTCCCGACTTTAGTGAAAACAATGCGATTTTTCCCGTTCCAAGGGGACGCGGCCCCATTTCCAAAATGTAAAAAACAACACCACTGGCTTGTTTCAGTGTTTGGGACGATGCTGGACCTGATGTTACCAGCACAGCTTCTGAGCCATCCTGACTCCAACTGGAAATCCGATGCCAGATTTGCAACTGCCATGGTTCGTCTCAAACGGGCGCTTTCTTCTAGGTAGGAATCCTTACAAAAATAAGTTTGATTTTATGCTTGTATTACATCCATTGCCACATAAAAGTATTCTATAACATTTTGTCTATGTTAGTTTGAAATTCAGATAGTTACAAGGGGTACTTTGAGTTTACAGGAAATGGATCACTTCCAAAAATAGGCCGGTACATTTAATTTTTCTTAAGCTTAAAACAGAATCTTGGTGTATAAAATATTTATTCAAAATAGCAGGATGGACGGTTAAAGTGTCTCCAAGGTCTCATTGAAACCTGGAATTACTAGAAGATGTCTGTTTTACATTCACAATACAAAATTACTGGGAACCTTCAATGTGCAAAATGTACCAATCAGTTGAGTACTTGTTGAATATTTCAGATGAAATGTGTATGTTTGGCTCATTTTCAGATATCAGCCACTGGTGGACCTATTATTTGATCATGCACTGGCCTATGTGATGTGGGCTAGAGGTCATGTTGCTATAGCAACTAGTCTCTTCAAAGGGCTTATAGAGAAACAAACATGTAAGTGATTTTACACCCCAATAGTAAACTCAAACTGTAATGAAATATCTTTGTAAATTGCACCATGTACAATACAGTAGTACATAAACAAGCAGGAGTCTCTGAGCCCATGGCACCAAATATTTTAAGAGAAAACTTCCTTTTTTAGAAGGTGGTAAGCAATAAGTTTGGACTACCCTGGTGAAAATTGTTAGTTTATATAACACTTCATTAAAATAATTATAAAAATGCTTTTGTCATCTCAATGAAGGAGAGATCTAGCGGCTTATTACAAGGTACTGTGTCTTTGTCTTTTTTGTCCCCCTGTCTTTTTAGGTTTATCAACACTAGAAATGTGAAAGTCCGTAGCAATTGCAAACGAATAATTAATCTTATGCTTGAATACCTTATTTCTAAGTATAAGAGTGAATACTTTTCTAGATTTGTAATACTGAAATATATCAGACTGGCCAAGCTTTCCACCCTGCCCATTAATATCAGCTCACTATTATTAGCTCGGCTGTTTTCGGAGAAAACCCAAGGTATTGTCATAGCTAGCTCGGCGTCCGGCGTCTGCCGTCAGCGTCGTGCTAAAACCTTAACATTGGCTCTAAAATCAAAGTGCTTCCATCTTCAACTCTGAAACTTCATATGAAGCTGCACCTTGATAAGTTCTACACACCACTCCCATTTTTGGGTCACCAGGTCAAAGGTCAAGGTCACTGTGACCTCTAAAAACAAATTCTTCTGACAAGCTTTAATTTATTAAAAACTGCACCCGCAGCCGAGCGTTGGCATCCGCTATGCGGTGCTCTTGTTTTAGCTCTTTCCCAGCAGACTGCATAATTAAGGTTGCTAAATGTGACGCATTCTTTATAGCTGCGCTACAAAAAGCCATGTACCTGAGTGAGATAGCGTTAATGCATGCCATGTTTGGAGACCCTCTGACTGCTGTGCAGTTTTACCGCACGGCAGGGGAAACCGTACTTCTGGAATATCAGAAAGAACAAGCTGTGAAAGAGGTCTCAGAACAGACCCAGATCCTTCTTGCAAGTGTATATGACAGAGGGTGAGTATCTACTTCTTGCAAGTATTTAGATTAGAGGGTGAATGTCTATATCTTGCACATGTCGTTTTCTTGCAAGTGTCTATGACAGTGGTTGGTATCTTCTTGTTTGTAAGTGTTGATAAGACTCCAGAGAGGTAGAGGAGTGTCTACTTCTTGCAAATGTCCATAAAAACGGGATATTGTCTACCTCTTTCAAGTGTCGAGGACAGTGGGTGAGTGTCTACTTTTGCAAATGTCCATAACTATGGGTGATAGTCTACCCCTTGACAAGCTTTTTATATAAATAACATTTTTTCCACTTGATTAACCAGACAACCAACATAATATAATAATGTTAACAATAATGTTACAGTATGCTGCATAAATGCTTAAGCATTATTTATTGAAACCTAGAATCACACAAATGCACATCTGAAAGTAAAAATAAATCTAACATCAGAAAATAAAGCATCTCAATTCAAATTGTTAAACGGTTACATTTGGTCATTTGGACATGATATACATCAACTTCTGTTTGTTATCAAATTGCACAAATTCCAAAACAACACCTATTTTTAAAAGGTTTTCTGTTAGCTGTGGTGGTTGATTTCCAGGTTAAATAAAATAAATATTTTTCACATCTATTTCTTGACAGAAGGCCCAGGATAATTGCCACCATCCTTTCTTGTTGTTTGAAATAACACAAAACATATTTTTACAAACTATCAACAACAATTCAACACATAAATATTGTGCTATCTTTATATGTACGAATTTTAACATATCCAAAATATAGTACATCCAGTGAAAGACCTACTTTTGATTTCAGAAATAGATGGTATCTTAATTAAAATATATCGTTCCCAGAACATTATAATAATGAAACTGTTTAACATAAATGCTCACAAATGCCTGTTGAAACAAGTTAACATGTGTTTTTTTCATGGTATTGATTAAAGAAATAGCGTTCATAATAATCGTTATAATTATTGACCTTCGTGACAGTTGATCCAAGGATTACATTATTGATTGTTCAATGTCATAAAGGAGCCGTTCATCCGAGAATAACGCACATAAACTTGACAATAGCAGTAAAAACACCGTCTGGAACACTTACACGGTTCAGTGATTTTTATTTGCACTCTGTCCTGTAGGTTGCTTGCGTAGTCGTAAATCAATAATTACATCTGACAGACGACTCGCAGTACATTTTCGGATAGGATATATCCGATTTTTTAAAATCGCCACTTAAAAAAAAATAGCACCACTTAAATATTTTTAGCGCCATTTGCAACAGTGGCGATCGACAGCGAAACCCCTGTGATTGTTTGCCTCTTGTAAATGTCCATATAAATGTTTGATTGTTTACTTGTTTCAAATGGCCATAACAATGGTTAATTGTTTACTGCTAGCCAGTTTCTATAAAAGAGGACACGTTCGATTCCTAACAAGTGTCTGTATTGGAGTGTCTATTCTTTGCAAGTTTCTATAAAAAAGGGGGAGAGGCTTTTCCTTGCAAGTGTCTATATCTATCAGAAGATGATTTCAATTCCTTTGCAAGTGTCTGTATAAGAGGAGTGTCTATATATTGGAAGTGTCTGTATAATAGGGCAGTGTTTATTCCATGCAAGTGTCTGTATAATAGGGCGAGTGTATGTTCCTTGCAAGTGTCTATAACAGAGGGTGAGTTTCAATTCAACGCAAGGGTCTGTATCATTGGGCCAGTGTCTATTCCTTGCAAGTGTTTGTATTAGAGGACGAGTATCTGTTCCTTGTAAGTTTCTTTAACAGAGGACCAGTGTCTATTCCTTGCAAGTGTGTGTATAAGAGGACGAGTTTCTGTTCCTTGATAGTTTCTTTAACAGAGGACGAGTTTCTATTCCTTTCAATTTTGTAAAACAGAGGACAAGTGTCTATTCCTTGCAAGTGCCTGTAAAAGAGGGCGTGTGTCTTTTAATTGCAAGTTTCTTTAACAGAAGGCAAGTGTCTATTTCTTGCAAGTGTCTAAAACAGATGACGAGTGTCTATTCCTTGCAAGTTTTTACATCAGAGCACAAGTATCTATTCCTTGCAAGTGTCTGTATAAAGGGACGTGTGTCTATTCATTGCAAGTTTCTGTATTTTAGTAGTGTCTTTTCCTTGAAAGTATCTATAGCAGGAGAAGGAATTTCTATTCTTTGCAAGTGTGTCTACTTCTTGTATACCAGATACTTCTTTCAATTGTTTGTATGGGTTTTACATTTTCGGCACTATTTCTCTGATCATACTTTTATAGTACTAGCTGATAAAATTATTATGGGCGGAATTTTATGTAATAACTCTTGTATATATTTCTTGATGGCATGCCATTGTTAGCATTGAAAGAACTCAAGAATTCAAATGCTTGTTTTAGTATTTAATATCATAAATCAATCAAAGATTCCGTAAAGTAAATAACAAGTAGTGTTGGCGTAGGGCTACATCAGTCAAAATTAGAAATGTCTCAACGGCTTCCTAAATGTTCAAACTTCTGGAGTTGATGATATTCATTGTTATTTGTTATTAATAATGTCCCTAGCAACTAAATTTGAAAGTGTGTACAATGGTGTCACTCTGTCAGTAAGTTGGTTTGTTGGTGGCTTTAACGTTACGTTTGGGGGGCAAACATTTTGCAAGCAATTAAACTTCAAATGTTTCAATACCATGAAGGGAGACACTTTTTCCACACATTCGTTTGAAGTTATTTCCCTTGAATATCGGCGACAAATTCACGGGTGTGTGTGGTGGGGTGGGTGGGGGTATATTCTTCATTTATTTCAGTTGTGTATCACTATTTTTTTTTCTGTTGAAGAAAGCATCTTTATTTCAGATTACTGACCCATGAAAAGTGTGAGATGTCGTGTAGTTACTGGGCAGCCGCCCGACACCTGCCCAATGCTAGGAAGGACACCATCATAGCCAGCTTTGATTCATTCCTGACTTTTACTGCTGCACATATCAATGGTGAGTAATGGTAGCGATGTCATTAACACCCGGTATGCAAAGTCATTACGTTCGAAATTTAAAGAAAATATTTAACAACACTCAATTGTTGAAGTTTAAGAATAAACTAACAAATCTCCTGCTACTGTTCAGCATCACCTGCTTGATTTGTAACTCAATCCATCCACTGTGTCTTGATTTAAAATGTATCATCAAGTTAATCAAATGTTAAGATATCATGAACCTTGTGTCTTTGCGGGCAATTTTAAGAGCCCTTAGAAATATTTTAACTCTTGATATTAATGTGACACACATTCAACGGTGTCATGGCGACTTTTAATATTCTGAAATGTTTAATTTTTTTAATTTTATTACAGCCACCTGCTGTTGGCAGGAAGGCATAAAGAAGATGAATTCTCTTGTAAAGGACTGCCCCTATCTGTACTACTACCAGAGTATGTTGCACGCACTGATGGGAAACGAGGAAAAATCTTACAGTGCGTTCAAGTCGCTAAAGCACATGTAATTATGCTTTAATTATATATACATATACTTCATATTTAAATTAATGCTTTAAATGTATGCATGCATAATGGCATTCTATTGGTACCAAGTACCTTAAATAATCTTGCATGTACTGGTCAGTGTCCGGAAATGGTGTCTGAATTATATAAAATGTTGTTTTCACTCAAAATCCGGCGAATTGGTTTACTTTGAAATGTGTGCTTTCAGGTCTTTAGTTGTCCCTGGCATAGAGATTGTAAGCATTATTGGAAAGAAATGTAAGACGCCATGGCAGCCTGTTATTGAGGTCATGAAAGGTCAACCAGTTTCACCTCTCAAAGTAGCATGGAGGGCACAGCTACAACACACAGTCCTCAAACGACATTGGTATATAATTATTTCATAAAAAAGGTATTTCAGAATAAATAGAGGATATTTGTTGGATTCGGTGGATTATCGATTTTAATTCACGAGTGATCATAGAAAATAATATTTTCACGAGTGGCGCAGCCACGAGTGAAAATATACATTTTATATGATCACGAGTGAATTAAAATCGATAATCCACCGAACCCAACAAATTTTCTTTTTATTTTATGCTTTATTTCACAGTTTGTATACATTGTTAAAGAGTTTAACTAAAGAATTACGTTGGGAAAATGACGTCATTTCGTCCAAAAAATGACGTCATTTAACATAAACAGTACATCAGAGGTCAATTATGGACACCATACAGCTGAAAAAAAATGTTACTTTATTAGTCATTGAACAATTTTGAAATATTTTTACTCAAATTTCTCCATTTGTTAAAAAATGTATGGCATGTGACCCTAGCTCAAAGTTCAAGTTACCAGTGCTCCAGTCATACCCATGTTACAGGCTGTGCATAATGCAATTTAGAATAACATGTCTTGCATGTTCACCGTGTTCAAAGGACTTGTTGCACATATGCCCAGTGTCCCAAACTTGTAGGTCAAGGTCAAACAGTCATCATGAAGTAATTATAATATGAATGACATGCTTGGTAACGGAATGACATGCTTGACAACGGAATGACATGCTTGACAACGGATTCAACATGTTGCTGACAAGTAACCTGTTTTGGTTTCTGTAGGCGTTAGCTGAACTAGCTGGTCATAAACGTGTAATTACGTGTATATTCTGAATCAAACGTTTTTTATTTTAGCATAAATATTATTTACCTAATTTTTAGTAAATAAAATAGTTGTTAAGTTGCCAACACACTTAAGGGGAAATGAATTGTGGGCTTCTGCTTATTTCTATCCCTGAATTAAATGATATGCAGCTTTAAATTGCCATTCATATAACAATCAAGATGTTTTAGATCCAATTAAAACTTAACATGATTTGTATTCATCCAAATAAAAGTTTTTAATGTCGATTTATATAATTTCTGAAAAAGATCCATCTATGTTTCCTCTGTAGTCATATGGAAGCTCAGGTGATAAGCAAGAGTCTGAATCTGAGGGTGAACGACCGAGGACAGATTTGTGGAGATCTTCAGATGTTATTGCCACCAATGAGAGACATTGCATTTGATCCTTACACAGGGTAGGTTAATTGTCGATGTGTTGTGGGAATATTCCATCTATGATTAAATTCTTACACTAGGTATGTTTGTTATATCTTTGTTGTAGGAACATGGCTTGTGATCCGCACACTGCATATTCTATATATGGCATATTGCATTTGTTCTTCACATAGGGTAGTTGTTTACTAGCTGTGGCACAGGAGCATTGCATATTATATTTACACTACGTAGGTACGGGTATGTTCTATTTATGGTATCGACATATTGCATTTAATCCTTACACTAGGTAATAGTATGCATTTTCTAGCTATGGTACAGGAACATAGCATTTGATTCTAACACAAGGTATGTATTTTCTAGCTATGGCATAGGAACATTGCATTTGATTCTTACACAAGATACATGTAGCTTTTTTATGAGGATATAGTATTTGAATCATTAACTGGTATGTATATTTAGCTGTGCAATACAAAAATTGCACTAGATCATTTAACTAGGTAAGTATGTGATGGCTATTGTATTTATTTGTAATCAATTGTTGCCATTTGTAAAAACAGTGTGACCACACATTCAATTAAACAAACTTTTAAAGGTAGCTAAACCTCTTCAATCTCACATATAGTTTCAAGTCAACATGCTCAGAACATTTTGTAAGTATTTAAGAATGGTTTTTGGTGTTAGAGGTCTTTCTCTAGTAATTGTAATCCAACATTTTATCCAAACATATTTGAAGCCGCAAATAAATTTGTTAAATACATTATACCTTGAATCCAATGAGCATAGTTTGGACATGATTGGCCTATAATTGCACAACATTGGCCTTAAACATACTAGTTATTGTACAATAGGGAGCCAGTTCTCAGTGTGGTGAATTGCCTGTGATCTTGTGGCACAAGTTAAGCTTATGATATGTATCGTTGTTTCTTATACTCTGCGCATTGTGAACACATACGACTACTTTCCACCCTAAATGTGTGCGTATGTTATTTTTATTTTTTAGTTATCACTAAATTTTAAACACGCTCTGAGAAAAGTGGTTTAATGCATGTACGTTAAGTGTTGTCCCAGATTAGCCTGTGTGACACTTTCCACTTTTATTGTATTTTTTGTTGCACTTAAGTCCCCTCTTAGCAAAAATCCAGTTTAGGTGGAAAGTGTCGTCCCAGATTAGCCTGTGCGGACTGCATAGGCTTATCTGGGACAAAACTTTACGCAAATGCATGAAACCACATTTCAAAGAGTGATACTCATATAAATTATGACGTCTCTGCCTTGACCAAAGTTTTATTCTTTTCAGGAGCTTGCAGCTGAATTCAGTACCTGCAGTGACAGAGCCCTGGTTGGCCTCGTTCTATGATTTCAGGGAAAAAGGTACACTGCATTGTAATCAATAAATCAATGGTACATATTTCTAGCTCACATGAGAACAAAGTGGTAATGGTAAACTATTGTGGTCAGCCAATAACCTGCGCCCTTCATCTGGGGTCTTTTTTCATCGACCCTTGTCAACTTTTAGTTTGTTACTTCTCTAGAGGCTGCATTTTAAATTTATTCTTGATGAAACTTGTTTAGAGTCTATATCTAGGCCGAGTTCGAATCTGGGTCACGCGTGTCCACAGACTAGGTAAACACGTTCTAGAAAAAACTAGTACCAGTTCTAGAAACCTTATATTTTTATATTAAAATATGTTGCTATTCTAGAGGCCACATTTATGACTGATTGAAAAAAAAAGAAAGTCAACTCTTAAAGAACGTATTTCTACTCTATCGACCACACATTTCAATCAATCTTGATGAAACTTTGTCAAAATTTAAATTTTGAAAATAATTAAGGCTGAACAAAATCTGGGTCATGTGCGTTTAAAACTAGGTCACTATGTTGAGTCTAAGAAAAATCTTCTTACCTCTTTAGAAGCTATGTTTGTCACCCAATTTTGATGAATCTTGGTCAGGATAATTATTTTAACAATGTCATGACCAAATTAAATCTGTGTCACCTGGTTTGAAAAATAACATGACCGGTAAAATCTTCTGAAATATATTGTTAGCACTCTAGAAGCCACATTTACTACTTAATCTTGATATAACTTCAGAATGTTTATATAGTCAATATCAAGGCCATGTTTTAATATGGATAAAGTGTGTTAAAAGAAAATAGGTCACTAGGTCAAGTCTTTGATGTGTGTTGCACTCGGGTGGGATGGCCCTCGTGTTACATTTCTATATTGGTCATATATTTATTGAAGAATTTCGGTGTATATGTTTAAAATGCTATTTAAATATGAAGTTTCTGATAGAAAGGGGTTAACTGATTTCAATACTGTGAAAGAAATACTCAATCCTGTAAATCTTTCAAAGTATTTGTTCTATTATATGTAACCATTCATATTTGACATTGTTTGCCAGTCATGTATTTAAAATTGATTGGTGTTCTTACTTTGTTAGGTAATAATTTCAGTTGAATATGCACACAACGCTGTGCCAACAAAATCACAGCTGTTCTCTGGGGAAAATGGTACAACTGTACAGCTTCTGTCACTGTCAACAAATGACGCTCGTCTGACAGACGAATGCATAAAACCTGTGTTGATGCTTTACTGGGTGGATTCACAGGGGAGACACGCAAAGATTGATCTTTGTGCAAAGATCAAGAATATCATGAAACAGGTAAAAATTGGTGAATTATTGTAGAGCATTACAAAAAATATTAGGTGAGTCTTGGATAAACATGTATCATCAAATAAGCTTAGTAACGGACGGGTTTCAAACGACTCAAATATTTCATAAAGAACATGTTAAACTTCAACTGTATCCGGTATCATCCTTTGTATATTGTATTTATATTAAAGGCCATTATCAGGTTATATGCCTTCAGAATAGTTGTTGTAAAACATTAAGCTTTCTCATTAATTATTCCTTCCCAAGGTTATTTACTTGCCTACCATGACACTTATATATGCTACTATGACAACAAAGGTAAAACCTTTGGTTAGATCATTCATCTTCGTTTAACAAATCCTATAGTGTCATTACATGTGTTATACATTTGCACATGGAAGTATGCATCTTACTAGGACTAAAGTGAAAGTCACAGGGCTCTCATAGAAGTATTATTGAATTAATTGTAAATTGGGAAGTAAAGGGGAGTTTTCTAACAATCTGATACTACCAAATATTCTATACCTGGCAATAACACCTGTCGTTATTTCTCTGTTTTTCTATAAAAACACATATTTAACTTTTTTTTGTTAAAATAAACCCTTAAATACCAAAAAATATTCCCCAATTACAACTCACTCACTCAATCCTCTGCTCCGTCTGGTGCTTGATGCGATGGCAAGGGAGCACCACTTTGGTCTGTCAGCTGCTGTTGCGGGTTCTGTCTGCAGAGTGAGGCCTCTGTTCTTGAGCTCTCGCTCCACGGTTCGGCGCCACGTCGGTCGTCCACGGTTTCTTTTCCCCTGTGGAGTCAATCTCAGTGCCACCCTGGGTAGCGAGTCGTGTGACATTCTGCAGACGTGGCCTAGCCATCTCCATCTCCTGAAAGCGATGGTCTCAGCGATGCTGTTTGCGCCAGCTCTTCCACGAAGTCCCATGTTCGTGATCATGTTTGGCCAGAATACTTTCGTGATCCGTCGCAGGAACTTGTTCTGGAAGACTTCCAATTTGCGCTCGATAGTAGCAGTGGTCTTCCAGCTCTCAGACCCATATTGAAGGACGCTCAGCACGTTGCTCTTGAAGACGCGGAGCTTGGTGTGCATGCTCAGACGTCCCCACCTCCAGATGGGCGTCAGCATTGCGAAGGCTTGGTTGGCTTTGCTGATTCTCGTGATGATCTCCCTTGCACAGTCTCCATCTGTGGTGACCTTGCTGCCCAGATAAATGAACTCGTCCACATCTTGCAGAGGCTGGTCATTGATGGTGATTGGGTCGCCCATTCTGGTGTTCTTCCTCATGACCAGAGTCTTTCCAATGTGGACCCTGAGACCTATGGTGCTTGCTGACAGTGCCAACTGTTGTGTCTTCTGCTGGATGTCCTGGTTCGTGCTAGAGAGAAGCCCGATATCTTCGGCGTAGTCCAGGTCATCTAGCAGCGAGGTCAGCGTCTACTGTATTCCTTGTCTCCTCCCTTCTGTGGTGCGGCGCATGATCCAGTCAATTGCCATTGAAAAGAGGAGCGGCGAGAGGATACATCCTTGCTTCACTCCAGTTTCCACCTTGAATTGTTCAGTGAGCTGGTTGTTGATGACGACTCTGCACTCAAAGTTTTCCTTCAGGGACCCGATGACGTTGGCAAGTTTATGAGGGATGCCATAATGTCGTAGAATCTTGCAGAGGGAGTCTCGGTGTAGGCTGTCGAAGGCCGTCTCAAAGTCCACAAAAACCATGTAGAGGGATCCATTCCATTCATGAGACTGCTCAAGGATCTGCCTCAGGACGAAGATGTGGTCGATGCAGGACTTGCCTTTCCTAAAGCCTGCCTGTTCCTGGCGAAGGATACCGTCCACCGCTGTTGTGATGCGTGGGAGGATGATAAGGCTGAAGATCTTACTGGTGAGAGATAGTAAAGTGATGCCTCGCCAGTTGTTACTGTTCCCCAGGTCTCCTTTCTTGGGCAGTTTGACAATGGTGCCGGTCTTCCAGTCGCTTGGCGCTTCTTTATTGTCCCAAATCTTTTGAAGAAACTGGCAAAGAAGCTGCGGCGTCACTGTGTCTTCTGCTTTCACTGTGTCTTCTGCTATCAGCATCTCAGGCCACACTCCATCGTCGCCAGGCGCCTTCCCATTCTTCAGCTTATGGATGGCTTCATTGACTTCCGTTACAGTGATGTTGCCGAAGTTGATATCAAGGTCCTCTTCAACTTCTGGAATGTCGGCTAGGGTTGGTGGGTCTGGGCGGTTTAGGATGGACTCGAAGTGTTGCTTCTTCTCTTCCACAGAGACATGAGTTGCGTCTTTAGCTCTCACTGGAAGGTCATGGTGCTGGCCGTAGTCGCCATTACACTTTCTGGTGTTCTGGTACACTGTCTTAATGATGTCATTGTGCTCGGCTGCTGTCTCTGCCTCCTCTGCCAGCCTCTCTATGTACCTCCTCTTGTCTCTTCTGGCTGATGTCTTCACCGCCTTTTCTTTTTCACAATATTTATTTGAAATTATTTCTTTAAGTCTTAGGGGTTTGGTGTCCAACAGTTTCTTTTTGATCTGTCTTCTTCCTTCTATACGAGACCACGTTTCTTCTGAGATCCATTCTTTCTTCTTGCTATTTCTGAAGCCTAGAACTTTCTCTCCTGTCTCTTTCATTACTTTGCTGCAGCCTTCGATGGTCAGTGCTGCTCATCTCTCAAAATATTAAATCTATTCCGGAGGGTTAGCCTAAATTCTTTTTTCACTTTTGGGTCTTTCTAGTATCTACTTTACCACATCGTAGCGTTGGTTCTTGATGTCTCCCGTCTTGGCTTTCCTGAGCTTCAAAGTCACCTTGGCCACCAGAAGACTATGGTCGCTGCCGATGTCTGCATGTCGCATCACATGCACGTCCTGCAGAGAGTGTCTCCACCGACCGTTGATTATGATGTGGTCGATCTGGTTGTGGGTCCTGCGGTCTGGTGATGTCCATGTTAGTTTGTGGATCTCCTTGTGCGCGAACAGGATCCCTCCTATGACCAAGTGGTTTTGTTGGCAGAAGTTGACTAGTCTCTCCCCGTTGTCGGTGATCACACCCACTCCATGTCGTCCCATGGTCCTCTCTCTGTCTTTGTTGTTGCAGCCAACCTTAGCATTGAAGTCGCCGAGCAACATCAGCACGTCGTGTTGGGGGATGTCCTCTAAAACGTCGTAGAATGCATCCTTGTCCTCATCTTCCGCGTCGTCTATTGGTGCGTAGCCCACAACAACAGACAGCTTGGTGTACTTGGAGTTCATCCTGACGTACAGCAGGCGCTCGTTCACAGGTTTCCACTGTAGCACGGTGTTGGCCTTGCTCTTGCTGATGATGACGGCAACTCCTTCCCGGTGGTCGTTGTCAGTTCTGCCTGACCAGATGATGACTTCTCCGGAACTCACCTTCTGCTTGCCAGAGCCAGTCCATCTTGCTGCTGTTACTCCCATAAGGGTTAGGTTGTATCGGTTCAGCTCACTCACAACTTGAGCTAGCTTTCCAGTCTGGTAGAGTGTTCGCACGTTCCAACATCCAACTCTGATCCATCGCTTTGGCGTCAAGAGTTCCGCTATCGGGACGGGGACGTCCTTGCGGCTTTGATCCCCCCTCCTTCATAAGTCCAGTTGCCTGGTCTGCTTCGCTCCCGGCGCCGTTTCTCGCTTGTTCCCTAGTTTTCGTTTCCGTAGCAAGCGTTTTTCCACGGGGTGGGGTTGCTAGCCCCACACCCAACCCTCCTTCTTTTTCAGCGCGGGCTTGGGACTTGGCGGTGTTCCCCAATTACTTTTGTCGGAGAATTTTGGGACAGTATTACCCTATACAGACGTCTGCTGTATAAAGTCATGTGCCGTATCGATTAATGGTTTTTAAAAACCAAACCTTTTATTTTCTTCACCATGCCTTTTATTATGCTCCCCGAAAATATTTTCGGTGGAGCATATAGTTGCCAGTTTGTAGTTCCGTTATTCCTTACTTCCTTCCGTCACACTTTTGCTACCGTTTCTCATAGCGCCTTCAATACTTGACCAATCGCTGTCATATTTGGCATGTAGGTACCTTGCAAGGACCTCTACCTTTTGATGAGGTTTGAGGTCACATGGGTCAAGGTCGAGGTCACCGAGGCTTATAATAGACTTCCTTCCGTCACACTTTTGCTACCGTTTCTCATAGCGCCTTCAGTTCTTTACCAATCGCTTTCATATATGGCATGTAGGTACCTTGCATGGACCTCTATCTTTTGATGAGGTTTGAGGTAACTGAGGTCAAGGTCAAGGTCACCGAGGCTAATAATAGAATTCCTTCCGTCACACTTTTGCTACCGTTTCTCATAGCGCCTTCAATACTTTACTAATCGCTTTCATATTTGGCATGTAGGTACCTTGCATGGACCTCTACCTTTTGATGAGGTTTGAGGTCACAGGGGTCAATGTCAAGGTAACCGAGGCTGATAATAGATTTTATTAGGTGGTTATTAACACATAGATTGAAAAAGCGCATCATCGGGGAGCATCTATCAGTTTCACTGATATTCTTGTTTTTCTTCAATGTTTAATTTAATTTTCCAGGACATAATGTAAGAAATGATAGCGACGAGTTTTAAATTAATTATACGTTCGAATGAGATTTAAAGGGGCGGTCAACACGATTGCTATATATCACGAAAAAAAGAAATGTTCTAAAATACCGTATTTTTAGCGTTGTGCTCATGGTGAGCTTTTGTGATCGCCTTTTGTCCGTCTGATCTTCATGAAACTTGGTCAGAACATTTGTCCCATTGATACCTCGACTGAGTTTAAAACTGGGTCATGCTGGGTCAAAAACTAGGTCACTAGGTCAAAAAAAAGAAAAACCTTGTGAACACTGTAGAAGTCACATTTGATGCCCAATCTTCATGTAACTTTGTCAAAATGTTTGTCTAAATGATATGTTGGTTGAGTTCAAAAACGGTTCCGGTCCCTTGAAAAACATGGCCGCCAGGGGGCGGGGCAGTATTCCTTATATGGCTAAAGAGAAACCTTGTGAACATTCTAGAAGTCTTATTTTTTGTCCAATCATCATGAAACTTGGTTAAAACATTGGTTTCATTGATATCTCGGACGAGTTCGAAAATGATCCAGATCGTTGAAAAAACATGGCCGCCAGGAAGCAGGGCAGTTTTCTCTATATGTATATTGTGAAAACATGTAAACACTCTAGCAGTTACATTTTTTGGTCCAAACTTCATGACATTTGGTCAGAACATGTGTTTTCTGGATATGACGGTTGAGTTCGAAAATGGTTCGGATCGGTAAAAAAGCATGGCCGCCAGGGTGGGGGGGGCATTTTCCTTATATTTATATAGTAAAAAAAGCTTGTGAACACTCTAGAAGTCACATTTTTTGCCTAATCATCATAATTTGTTTTCTAAACATCAATTTTATAGATATCTCGGACGAGTTCGAAAATGGTCATGATTGGTGGAAAAACATTTCCGCCAGGGGGTGGGGTAGTTTACTCTTTATGTATATAGTGAAAACATATGAACAGACTAGTTGTGATAAGCCATAATGTTAAAGAAAGATAACCTGTACATACTTTCTAATAGTAAACTCCCTTGTATGAACCTGGGACTTCTTTCATACAATGTGGTGTACATAAAGACAGTAGTTTGCATGCAATTAAATATACCTATTGTTTCTATGTCATAAAATAAATGTACATGTACTAATGCACTGTAGAGCCTTATCTTTAATCTTTACTGATAAGCCAAGCTAACGCTATTTGTTTTGGTGTATTGATTGAACATATTAGATCAATTGGATAGGGAAAATCAATAATCTTAGCAGACTACTGTGCTATGAAACTGTTTCTATGGCAACCTTGTTATTTGGCATTTTCTAAATTAAAAAGACTCTGTTGATTGAAATAACTTTTGTAAATTCTTCTTATGTTTTACAGTTGAGTCACTGGAGATTTCCACTCTCCATAAATTGTGTTCTTAATATTAAGTAAGCCTTATTTTATAAACTAAATTTTTGAAGCAACTTCTAGACTAACAGTAACTAAAATTTATATAAGTTTTTTTGGACAGGTTGTGAACTTCTTTTTACATTTATTAAGGTATTTGCTTTATTTGTTCATTTTTAACGATGCATAGATTCTTTAGACTGAGGTTAGTTATTTTCATTAAAGCTGCTTTGGTTTTCACTTATAGATTAATTCTTTGAGTGTATTCGGGCGTATCTGACTGGACGCCTTTAGTTAATTGAATTACAACCAGTTAGTGGTGTCATCCGGACCGGAAATAAGCGTTCTTTAATTAGACTCGATAAATATTTCTGTATTACATAAGTGCTCACAAAGTTACATAACTAGTTACCGTCCCGTGACCGGTTCACTAGCGTAAGCGAAAGAGACCGCACTACCACATTTGTTTATAGTGAAACATTGTGAATACTTTTAGTCACATTTTTAGTTCAATATGAATGACACTGGCTGATCTTCACACATGGTGACAATCGTTATGAGCATAATATTTTTTTTTCATGGTGAACTTTTGTGATCACCTTTTGTCAATTGTTTGTCTCTCGTTCTGCGTCATGAATATTTGCCTTGTTAACACCGTAGAGGCCGCATATATTGTTGATTCTTTATGAAACTTTGTCAGAAGATGTGTCCCAATAATATTTTGGACGAGTTAAAAAATGGTTCCAGTCTGTTGAAAAACATTTCCGCAATGGGGCCATTTGTTGTTCATTCTTCATGAAACTTGGTTAGAACAATTGTTTTATTGATATCTTGGGCTGCAAAGAACATGTCATTTCTTTTTATCTCAGGTGGGCGACTGTGGGCCTTTCAGGCCCTCTTGTTTACAATTAGTAGTTTATTTTGATTAAATTATCACGACTGGTATATAACATTACTTGAAAAATGTTGTTAAATTTTCATATTTTCAGTATATTCGGTAATACAATTTTACTGAGTATGTCTACCAGGTAATTTGGAAGGTCTGTTGTTGTCGTTTTATTTTTTTGAAACTACGAGGATTGCTTATATAAAGTATAAAATACAACGCTAATTGTATGCGCATGGATGACCGAGGGGTCTAAATGGGAGACCTTTTACTCCAGGACTCAAGGGGTCAGTTGTTCGAACCCTGCTCAGGGTTACTTTTTTTTGTTTTTTTTTTCATTTTATTTTTGATTTTTTACTTGAGATTTTTATATCCAGTATTAAAATTTATCAATATAAATCATTTAATGACGGTATTTTAGAATTTTTCTCTTTTCGTCAATCTTGTTGACTGCCCCTTTAAAGTTAACATATACACATCTCATATACTATGAATATGAAATTAAAAACATTAAAGCTATCATTTCGTTGTTTGTTCTTCAGCCAATATGTTAAAACCTTTAAATGTTGTAGCTCGTGGAACATGTTTTGAACAAGTTTAATAGCATTAAACAATTACTCAATTGACGATGTCACTGCACGCAGTTGTAGATATCTATTTTCTCAATAACGCGTATGTATCGGTCCACTTAGTTTATTACCATGATTGTCATTCTGTTGTAAAAACACATGTTTGAATTGTTTGTTGGGTCACCGGAATGACGCTTATAGTTTGGAATTATGATGAAATACAACATGTCGAAAAAATGAAAATCATAAATTATGGTTGAAAAATTGAAAGGCCGAAAACATAGTAACACACTATAAATATTCTTGCTAAAGCAAGGGTGTCCAAAAATTTTAAGAGAAATTACAGTAGGTATGATATATTTCGTATTTGAGGTGTTCAATTCCAACAACAACTTTGATCTTGATTTCCATAATGAAACTCACAATTTCATTGCATATTAATTGTGTGGATCCTCAAATATCTTTATTTGTATTTTTCAGGATGTAACAAACACCATGCAGGATGATATTAAAAATGGAAAGCAACCTTGTGGCAGGTGGGATGAAGAGGATATAGCTTTGACATTTAAATTAATAGACCTTGCTTACAAACGGGACCTTGCTCTTACTGAAGAGGTAAAAACTATTCCCTCCAACCTTTTGTTGCAGCATCCTATTATAGGAGCCCTTGTCATTAACAAAATATAAAGGTGTACCGCGCTATGGATATTTCAGTCAGTGTATCCATTGGTTGTTATAGTGCTTTGTCCAAATATGTGGATAGGAGTTTGTGGAGTGCTCCACTTCCACATTTTTAACCAGGTTTTTCGAAGAAAAAAACTGGTTATAAGTTTGGCGAATGTCGGCGGGCGGGATGGCGGGCGGGCTGGCTGGCAGGCGGGCGGAACAAGCTTGTCCGGGCCATAACTCTGTCGTTCATTGTCAGATTTTATTAGAAGGTGTGTCGCGCGAAAGAATTACGTCGATATCTCCAAGGTCAAGGTCACAATTTGAGTTTGAAGGTCAAAAATTGCCATAAATGAGCTTGTCCGGGCTATAACTTTGTCGTTCATTGTCAGATTTTAAAATCATTTGGTACATTTGTTCACCATCATTAGATGATATGTCACACGAAAGAAACACGTCGATATCTCCAAGGTCAAGGTCACAATTCGAGTTTGAAGGTCAAAAATGGCCTTAAATGAGCTTTTCTGGGCCATTACTATGTCATTCATTGTGACATTATAAAATCATTTGGCACACTTGTTCACCATTATTGGACGGTGTGTCGCATGAAAGAATTACGTCAATATCTCTAAGGTCAAGGTCATTACAACTAAAAATACATTGATTTTGTAACAAATATGTAATTATGCAATGATGATAACTCAAGAACGCTTAGGCCTAGGATCATGAAACTTCATAGGTACATTGATCATGACTGGCAGATGACCCCTATTGATTTTCAGGTCACTAGGTCAAAGGTCAAGGTCACAGTGACTTGAAATAGTAAAATGGTTTCCGGATGATAACTCAAGAACGCTTAGGCCTATGATCATGAAACTTCATAGGTACATTGATTATGACTGGCAGATGACCCCTATTGATTTTCAGGTCACTATGTCAAAGATCAAGGTCACAGTGACTTGAAATAGTAAAATGGTTTCCGGATGATAACTCAAGAATGATTGCGCCTAGGATCATGAAACTTCATAGGTACATTGGTCATGACTGGCAGATGACCCCTATTGATTTTGAGGTCAATAGGTCAATGGTCAAGGTCACAGTGACTCGAAACAGTTAAATGGATTCCGGATGATAACTCAAGAATTCTTACACCTAGGATCATGAAACTTCATAGGTACATTGATCATGACTGGCAGATGACCCCTATTGATTTTCAGGTCTCTAGGTCAAAGTTCAAGGTCACAGTGACTCGAAACAGTAAAACGGTTTCCGGATGATAACTCAAGAACGCTTAGGCCTAGGATCATGAAACTTCATAGGAACTTTGATCATGACTGGCAGATGACCCCTATCGATTTTCAGGTCACTAGGTCAAAGGTCAAACTCAAAGTGACTCGAAACAGTAAAATGGTTTCCGGATGATAACTCAAAAATGCTTGCGCCTAGGATCATGAAACTTCATACAAACTTTGATCATGACTGGCAGATGACCCCTATCGATTTTCAGGTCACTAGGTCAAAGGTCAAACTCACAGTGACTCGAAACAGTAAAATGGTTTCCTGATGATAACTCAAGAATGCTTGCGCCTAGGATCATGAAACTTCATAGGTACATTGATCATGACTGGCAGATGACCCCTACTGATTTTCAAGTCACTAGGTCAAAGGTCAAGGTCAAAGTCACTCGAAACAGTAAAATGGTTTCCGGATGATAACTAAAGAATAATTAGGCCTAGGATCATGAAACTTCATAGGTACATTGATCATGACTGGCAGATGACCCCTATTGATTTTCAGGTCACTAGGTGAAAGGTCAAGGTCACAGTGACAAAAAACGTATTCATACAATGGATTCCCCTACAACTGACAGCCCATATGGGGGCATGCATGTTTTACAAACAGCCCTTGTTTTCTAATTGAAATCAAGGTCAATTTTACACAAGGGGGTAAACAATACACATTTTGAATGGTCTCCCTTTATTAGACTTTTTTTTCAACTGAAAACCTGGTTTTGTGACAATTTTGTCCCTTGTTTAAACATTTACATAGTGAAAAGGCATTAAGTGCAGATGGGCAAGTCATATGTAATGTCCAATGATATGCACATTCATGATGTGTGTGCATGTAAACGTAGCCATGGTCATGGACGTAACAAATTGTATTTTTCAATTGTGTGGTGAACTTCTTTTAAGTGATTCAATGGAATTGTATGTATTTTATTTCAATAAAGTGTACAAGTGCAAGACACTTTATTCCCAATCATAAACACACTCCTGAGTTATGTCCTCATAGCATAGCTGACAAGTTGAGATTCTTGTCACTTTTATTTACTAAGCATGAGCTGTCATTAACATATAGTCATAACCATTTCCACAGCAGTTGGTAGATGATAATAAAGAGATATACTTTTTTTCTGAAAATAGTTACCTTTATAGAATAATTGTGGCTAACAATTCATTTCTCAATGTTATACCGGAACTGTTTAGAGCATTTGTTATGATTATGTATTTCACATATTGTTATCCCTTTTACCTATCATTTATCCAAATGTATTAGCCAAAATGAATCCTCTTTTAAACAATACATCCCTAGTTCATTTTTTTTAATTTAAGAATTTAATTTTTTGTTATATTCATACAGCAATGATGATATTATAATCGCTGCATTTACTGTCGAAATGCATTTATGTGGCCTCAATCTCTGTCAGTCTACACGTTCTATTTATAGCTTATACAGTCTGGCGTGCGGAAATTTAATGAAGCAAAGAAAAAAATGATGAACTCCAAAAAGTCTGCAAAGACTACAAGGAGATTCAAAGCTCAGATGGAGGAAAAGAACTTACTGCCCATGGGGCCTCAAATGCACATGAAATTGCATAGCGAGCCTATTCAGTGCGGTGAGACGATCATCATGCATGTTGGAGCGTCAAGCGGTGATGTTGAATTCCTGGTGGTAAGTATCCGGACACAACCCTTTCAGATCCATTAAGAGCCGCATTCTGTGAAAACTGTGCTTAATTCATGCGCGTAAAGTGTCGTCCCAGATTATTATTTGCAGTCTGCGCAGATTAAACATAAAGCCCAGTTTTCTCAGAACAATACTTTTTGCGATCAACCTAGTTAAAGACAAGTCTGCGCATATTTTAACAAACTTATTTTTAATAACAACAGGTGCGAACATTGATTTTAAATGCATAAACAAGCGCATCGGTTTATAAATCAACATGTAACCAAAAAGAAACCGAGATGAAACCGGATGCAGTGTTTGAAAGTAACGATAATTTGAAATAGTGGTGTTCAAATTAAACATCAAGTTTCTAATTAAATTAAGACGTAAGAATCCAGACCAAAATAAAATGTTTCGAAATAACGAGAAATTCGGATTAATATTGGTAAATTAATGTTGATGTACTGTTCTTAAAAATTAAATAATTCATAGTTGTTATTAATTCGATTCAAATTATATCACTAGTGTCAATTTTGTGGTTGATTTTATTTTAACGTTACAAATGGGTATTTGTATGATATACACGTGATTGACTATAAACTATAGACTAATTAATGAAGTACTTGGAGCATTTTCTTTAAAAAATAAATATTTGAGGCAGTCGACTCAAGTTTCAAAGAGGCATTGGCCGGATGCAGTGGTTCAATGAAGCGAACATTGGATATAGTAGGAATTCACATTAAACATCAAGTTTCTAATTAAATTAAGAAGTAAAAACGACACTGAAATAAAATGCTTCGAAATAACGAGAACTTTGGATTAATATTGGTAAAATCAATATTGATGTTCTTTACTTTGAAACGTAATTATCATTTACATTTGTTATTTATTCGAATACAATTTTCTCACTGGTGTAAATTTTGTGGTTGATTTTATTTAAATGTTATAAATGGGTATAGGTATAAAATATACATGATTGAGTTTTTAATGAAGTCCTTAAGAAAAAAATATTTTAGGCAGTGGACACAAGTTGCAAAGAGGCATTCTTGAATGTTGAAATCAAAAAAGTGAAAAACATCAGTAAAGTCCAGAAGGCGAAAGAGTTCTTTATTGCACGCCAAAGGTATGGCTAGTTTTTTATTATGATCGTATATTTCAATCAAAGTCATTATTACGTTTATCCAGAAACTGTTGTGCATGTAACTTTATCCATTTGTTTTATACTTAGTTTTCAATTAAGATCAGTTTAAAAAATAATAATTTAAACTATGTTTGCTTTGGTATGTTTATTGTGTGTTGCGATGAAACCATTATGATATGTATATTTATTTTCAACTGCATTTAACCAGTCGTCCGAAATAAAATGTTAGGAAAATTGTTTTCCTGATAACCTATTTACTAACACAAGTTTTAAGCAAATAAGATCTTGTTATGTGAATGTTTTATACTGCAGTGAAGCCCTGAGTGTGTACCGATATCCCCTCGATCTTGTGATGCGAATTAAGATGCCTAGTGCTAGAGATCAAATAGTGACAACGGGCATAGTTGGGTCAGAACTGTACTGCCAGAATGAGTCATTTACAGGGTAGGTTGTTGTTGTTGTTATTAACTAGATTTTTTGTTGTGTGGAAGCCCGTCTAAAATAATTTTTAAAAGAAACCAAATGGAATACCAAGTAATAAAATGCGTTGAAATCGGCAAAACTTGATTTTATTCCTCAACATTTATTTCAGAATCTTGCGAGTGACTATTTCTGAAACGGAAGAAATAGGCAGTCTCACAGACGATGATATGGCATGGTCATTGGCCACGTATGTCAACGAACTCTGTAGCGTATCAATGCAACCCAACATCAGAAGGCTAAACGTCCTGGGAGAAAGGACGGAGCTACTGCTGGTCACGATGGATCAGGGACTTGGAGTGATGGTTCCTGGCTTGATGGAGTTTCTAGACGTGAATGTGGATGAAAAAATGTAGGTTTATCTTCTAGGATTTGAATGTTTGATTTAGTTTATCTCTACGTTTAAATGAAACTTTGTGTGAAATATTGGATTATATTTCAAATCAACATAAGTTTTGGTACTTTTTTAATGGAACTCAATCTTGATATATGAACCATTATTCTTCTATTTAAGTTTAAATATTAAAAAATTATCAAATGTTATGTTGGTTTTGCTGAATAAGCATTTTTTAGTTCACCTGGGCATGACGTTACTTCGCTTTTGTGATCGCCTTTTGCCTGTCGTTCCTCGTCCACATTTATCTTTATATATATATATGTAGGCCTGATTAATTGTCCAATTTTCGCACAATAGGTCAGAACATTTTTCTCAATGATATCTTACATTTAAGGAATCACGTTTTTTGTCCAATCTTCATGAAACTTGGTCAGAACAATTGTTCTAATGATATCTCGATGAGTTCGAAAAAGGTTCAGGTAAGTTGAAAAACATGCGCACAGGGGGCTTTGCAGGTTTCCTTTTATGGCTATTGCGAAGCCTTGTTAACTCTCTAGAAATCACATGTGTGGTCCAATCAGGATTAATCTTGTTTTAATAATATCTTGACGGAGTTCGAACTTTTTACGGTCTGTTGAAAAGCATGGGCGCCATGAGACGGGGCAGTTTTCCTTATATGGCTGACATTGGCTGAAATGAAACCTTGTTAACACTATAGACTTCACATTAGCTCAGCTGATTGCCTTTTGTCCGCCATTCATCGTGCGATGCGCGTCGTCAACATTAACCTTGTTAACACCCTAGAGGCAACATTTATTATCCAATCTTTAGATAAACTGTTTCTGTTTCCAGAAAATCACATATTGATAGCACCAATAAAACGACAAGGACTGTTTCACCTGAAACTTAATTGACTTTACAACTAATATAAATTGTATTTCAGGTGCTGTAATTGGAATCCCTCCATTTGATCTGTAAATAATTCACATGTGGCCTATTAAACTCTGTATTCGCAGCCTCTTTTGCAACAGTGAGAACGAACTCCTGGCTAACAGAGTCGTTCTAGCTGTTCTCTATAAATTAATCTTAGGTTAAAACATGTACATTAACGTTATGTGTTAGAATTTTTTCCAATTAAAAGAAGTTGTTCATAATTATGTTTCATAATGTATTTTAAGCTCACTTGATTGCTCAGGTGAGCTTTTGTGACCGGTCTTTGTCTGTCGTACGTCCGTCCGTTAATATTTGCTCGTAAACACTCTAGAGGCCACATTTCTTGTCCCATCTTCATGAAACTTGGTCAGAAACTTTGTCCCAATAAAATCTCGGCCGAGTTCGAAATTGGGGCGTGCCGGGTCAAAAACAAGGTCACTAGGTCAAAAAAACACAACCTTGTTAACACTGTAGTAGTCACATTTCGTGCTCAATCTTCACGTGACTTTGTCAAAATGTTTACCCTAATGATATCTTGGTTGAGTTCAAAAGTGGTTCCGGTCCGTTGAAAAACATGGCCGCCAGTAGGCGGGGCAGTTTTCCTTATTTGGCTATAGATAAACTTTTGTAAACACTCTAGAAGTCACAATTGTTGACCAATCATCATAAAAGTTAGTCAAAACATTGGTTAAATTGATTTCTCGGACGAGTTTAAAAATGGTCCAGATCGGTGAAAAAACATGACCGCCAGTGGGCGTGGTATTTTACACTATATGTATATAGTGGCAGTTTTCCCTATTTGGCTATAGAGAAATCTTGTAAACACTCTAGAAGTCACAATTTTTGCCCAATCATCATGAAAGTTGGTCAAAACATTGGTTTTATTGATATCTCGGACGAGTTTGAAAATGGTCCGGATCAATGAAAAAACATGGCCGCCAGTGTGCGTGGCATTTTTCTCTATATGTATATAATGGCAGTTTTCCCTATTTGGCTATAGAGAAATCTTGTATACACTTTAAAAGTCACAATTTTTGCCCACTCACCATGAAAGTTGGTCAAAACATTGGTTTCATTGATATCTCGAACGAGTTCAAAAATGGTCCGGATCGGTGAAATAACAAGGCCGCCAGTGTGCGGGGCATTTTTCTCTATATGTATATTGTGAAAACATGTAAACACTAGAAGTCCGTCTACCAGATTGTTTCCGGATGATAACTCAAGAACGCTTAGGCCTAGGATCATGAAACTTCATAGGAACATTGATCATGACTCGCAGATGACCCCTATTTATTTTGAGGTCACTAGGTCAAAGGTCAAGGTCACGGTGACCCGAAATAGTAAAATGGTTTCCGGATGATAACTCAAGAACGCTTACGCCTAGAATCATGAAACTTCATAGGTACATTGAGCATGACTTGCAGATGACCCCTATTGATTTTCAGGTCACTAGGTCAAAGGTCAAGGTCACGGTGACCCGAAACAGTAAAATGGTTTCCGGATGATAACTCAATAACGCTTATGCCTAGGATCATGAAATTTCATAGGTACATTGATCATAACTCGCAGATGACCCCTATTGATTTTAAGGTCACTAGGTCAAAGATCAAGGTCACGGTGACTCAACTTAGAAAAAGGGTTTCCGGATGATAACTCAAAAACGCTTACACCTAGGATGATGAAACTTTATAGGTTCATTGATCATGACTCACAGATGACCCCTCTTGACTTTCAGGTCACAAGGTCAAAGGTCAAGGTCACGGTGACTCGGACACAGTCAAATGGTTTCCAGTTGATAACTCAAGAAAGCTTACGCCTAGGATCATGAAACTTCATATGTACATTGATCATGACTCGCAGATGACCCCTATTAATTTTCAGTTCACTAGGTCAAAGGTCAAGGTCACGGTGACTCGACACAGTAAAATTGTTTCCGGAGGATGTCTCAAGAATACTCATAGGCCTATGATCATCAAACTTTATAGGTACATTGATCATGACTCGCAGATGACCCTCATTGATTTTCAGGTCACTAGGTCAAAAGTCAAGGTCACAGTGACAATAAACGTATTCACACAATGGCTGCCACTACAACTGACAGCCCACATGGGGGGCATGCATGTTTAACAAACAACCCTTGTTATTTTTGTAGGCAATTAAGTTTGATGTTTGGAAAGGGGGGTCAACTCAAAATATAGGTAACAAGGTCAAATCTTAAAAAAAAACACAATAACACTCCATACGCCAGAGTTTTGGTTCAATAATGATGAAACTTGACCAGGATGTTTGTCTGGACAATATCTAGGTCAAGTTTGACATGTGGTAAAGATTGAATGAACCGACTCCTCTCAGGTGAGCGAACTAGGGCCATCTTGGCCCTCTTGTTATTCTTCTGAACTCCACCTTCTCAGAATTTTGAGTTCCTTCAATTCTCAGGTGAGTGCCCTTGGGCCTATGGCGCTCTTGTTTGTTCATGAAATTTTTGTTCTGGGTAGGTGCAGTTTTAAGCTCACCTGATTGCTCAGGTGAGCTTTTGTGACCGGTCTTTGTCCGTCGTCTGTCCGTCCGTCCACATTTGTTCGTAAACACTCTAGAGGCCACATTTATTGTCCGATCTTCATGAAACTTGGTCAGAAGCTTTGTCCCAATGAAATCTCGGTTGAGTTCGAAACTGGGTCGTGTCGGGTCAAAAACTAGGTCACTAGGTCAAAAAAAGAAAATACTTGTAAACACTGTAGAAGTCACATTTCATGCCCAATCTTCATGTAACTTTGTCAAAATTTTTGTCTTTATGATATGTTGGTTGAGTTCAAAAGTGGTTCCGGTCCGTTGAAAAACATGGCCGCCAGTGGGCGGGGCAGTTTTCCTTATTCGGCTATAGAGAAACCTTGTAAACAATCTCGAAGTCACAATTTTTGCCCAATCTTCATGAAACTTAATCAAAACATTGGTTTTATTGATATCTCGGACGAGTTCGAAAATGGTCCAGATCGGTAAAAAAAACATGGCCGCCAGTGGGCGGGACATTTTTCTCTATATGTACATAGTGAAAACATGTGAACACTCTAGAAGTCACATTTTTGGCCCAATGTTCATGAAATTTTGTCAGAACATTTGTTTCCTTGATATGAGAGTTGAGTTCGAAAATGGTTCCGGTCAGTTGAATAACATGGCTGCCGGGAGGGCAGTTTTCCTCATTTGGCTATAGAGAAACCTTGTAAACACTCTTAAATCACAATTTTTGCCCAATCATCATGAAAAATGGTCAAAACATTGGTTTTATTGATATCTCAGACGAGTTCGAAAATGGTCCAGATCGGTGAAAAAACATGGCCGCCAGTGGGCGGGGCATTTTTCTCAATATGTATATAGTGAAAACATGTGAACACTCTAGAAGTCACATTTTTGGCCCAATTTTCATGAAATTTGGTCAGAACATATGTTTCCTTGATATGAGAGTTGAGTTCGAAAATAGTTCCGGTCAGTTGAATAACATGGCTGCCGGGGGGGGGGGCAGTTTTTCTTAATTGGCTATAGAGAAACCTTGTAAACAGTCTAAAAGTCACAATTTTTGCCCAATCATGAAAATTGGTCAAAACATTGGTTTAATTGATATCTCGGACGAGTTCGAAAGTGGTCCAGATCGGTGAAAAAACATGGCCGCCAGTGGGCGGGGCATTCTTCTCTATATGTATATAGTGAAAACATGTGAACACTCTAGAAGTCACATTTTTGGCCCAATTTTCATGAAATTCGGTCAGAACATTTTTTTCCTTGATATGATAATTGAGTTCGAAAATGGTTCCGGTCAGTTGAATAACATGGATGCCGGGGGGGGGGGGGCAGTTTTCTTATATTTATATAGTAAAAAAAGCTTGTGAACACTCTAGAAGTCTTTTTTTCCCCCAATCATCATAAAACATGGTGAAAAGATTGGTTTTATATATTGTCACATAATTAATGACATAATTATTGCCCTTAGAGTGTCCAAATTTTCATTAAATTATACAAAATCGTTGTAAACACTCTAGAGGTCACAATTTTGTTTCAGATTTTATGAATCTTGGTCATAATATTTATTTTTGTAAGCAAAGTTTGATGTTTGGTAAGGGGGGTCAACTCAAAATATAGGCCACCAGATCAAATCTTACAAAAATAAAATCACTCCATATGCCAGAGTTTTGGTTCAATAAGGATGAAACTTGACTAGGATGTTTGTCTGGTCAATATCTAGGTCAAGTTTGACGTTTGGTAAAGATCGAATGAACCGACTCCTCTCAGGTGAGCGAACTTGGGCCATCTTGGCCCTCTTGTTCTTATATGGCTTTAGTAAAAGTTGTATCATACTCTAAAAGTCACAATTTTGTTCAAATTATTTGGAAACTTTCTCAGAACATTTGTTTTATTCATATATCGGCTGAGTTTGATAATGGTTCTGGTCTGATGAAACCTAAGCTATTTTTCTTATATGACTATATTAAACGCTGTTTACAATCTAAAAGTTATACTTTTTGTTCAAATTATTATGAGACTTGTTAAGAAAATTTGTTAAATGATATTTTGACCGAGTAAGAAAATTGTTTCGATTCTTTTAAAAAATATTGCCGCCAGTGGGCAGGACAGTTTTCCTTGTAAGGCTGTAGTGAAACATTGTAAACACTCAACCAGTTACATTTTGTTTGTCAAATCTTCATGACAATTGCTCAGAACATTTTTGCGAAGTATATCTTGGCCTGTTTTTGTTTGTTGCATAACCACCAGGGCGTGGGGAAGTTTAGATGTCTTCAGTAAAATATTGTTAACGCTCTAAAAGTCTTTTTTGCCAAATAGGCACGAAACTTTATCAGACCATTCGTTTTAATGACATCCTTTCCCGATTCAAAAATGGTTCTGTGTAAAAAGCATGGTGAGTAGCCCCATTTAGTATCCAAACATCACAAACATTGATAAAAACTGTCTGAATCCTACGGGAGAGTAAAGCTAAGGTCTTTAGTCTTTCTTGTAAATTTATTTTGTTACTTTTGGAACAATATGAATTAATTGTAATCTTGTGTATATATATGCTTTATTAGCATTTCATAAATCATACTTATACATTATAGTGAATTACTTTTTGGCATACTTTGTTGCTTGACACTGAGTTTAGAAACTACACCAACAATTATATTAACAGCGATTTCCCACTCAAGCTGACCGGTGACAGAAAGGTAATCCTTGGTAATTTCTCGGCAAGCTGCCTTCTTTCGCTAGAAGAGACCGTTTTTGAGGACCTCGTTTCCAATCGGGTGATGTTGACTGCGCAGAACAAACTGCTGGTACTCAATGTCGTGTCGGACGTCTTAAAGGCAACCCATACACTGAGTGTCACGCACTGCTTTGTTCTTCCAGGATTTGTGAAAGAGATGTGCTGTGTTGGAAAATACCGTAAGTTGATAATGACATATTATATGTGTGCGGCTATAAGTTCTATAATTGATATTTGATTTTGAGTGTTCATCTATTTTACTGTTATTTTATCTTGGAATAGCTTGGACAGATTGTTTTGTAACTTGGTGTTAGTTCATATATATATAAGAGTATGATGCACGTCAAATGCGGCGTAAACCATTTGGCAATAACGGAGTTATGGCCTTTTTTAACCTGACCACACCCGTTACATAGTGTTTTTGCCTTGAGCCGTATCTCCAACAACATGTGAGCCACAGTTATGCAACTTGCCACAGTTGTTCTCTGCCATATAGGTCTGAGTAACATGACCCATAACCCTGGCAGCAAGGTCAAGTTGAAACATTGAGGTCAACGATAACACATTTGATAAATTAATCATAATTTAGCCTTTACTTCAGTATGCATCTAGGGATTCTGCAATAACTTTTTACAATTGTTATCCTTTATCTGACTGTGTTTTACAGGTAAAACGCGGGTCTCTAGGATCAAGGTCACACACTAAGGTCAAATGTTACAAATTTAGATAATATATGCACTATTTTGTAAGGATTCTGCCTAACATCAAGGGATTTGCACCCTTCCATAAACACAATTTATTTGGCAGAGTTATCAAAAAACGAATTATCTTGTTTATCTTGTATTTAAGTTTTAGTTTCGTGTAGAACATTTTGTGTGCAATTCTTGAGGCATTCGATTTGCCTCTATAATCATACTATTCAATGTAAGAAATCGGTCATCTTTGAATAGGCTAAGTAATATGGTTTTCTTCGGAATGTTTGGGAAGATTTTCTTACTTAATAGAGCAAATATAATTTTTTGGTAATGCACAACAATTCTGAATTTGACAAGTTCATCCCTGCTGTTTTCTCAACTTGTTAAGAAACATTTTACCCTTCTTTTCCTGGAGTAAGCTTGGCAGCCCGAGTATAATATGTATGTTCATCAACTTACTTCAGACATTCTGATAAGCTGCAGTCAGGAGAAGAACGAAAATGCTGAGTTTTACCGAGAGCACTTATTCCTGTACGACTGGCAAGGGCGCCTGAAGGGGGCGTTACTGTGTCTGGAAAAGGGGCCGAGGTCTTTTCTGCCCATGTACCTGCCGGGTACCGCTGGGGAGGGGCCAGAATGCAAGCCCGGCTGGAGGGTATACATGAGAGATGGCAGGGGAGGGGTTATATGTGTTCAGCCTGGTATTTAGTGTCTGTGGTATGGGCTGACTCATCGTTAAACTGTTTGTTTGTTTATGCATGTTTTGATTATATGTGTCCACTTTTACAATTTATGACTGTGATAAAAGTTGACATTTGTGTATGTGTGTGTTTCTATTAACGTATTATTTTGTTCAATCATAATTTGAAATGCCTTTTTAGGTCAGTCTTTTAGTACAATATTATTTATTTTCACTTCATAATAGCTACCAAATAAAATGGCTTGATATTTAATGACTGTTTTACGAGCTGGCTTGTTGTTGATGTATTTTTGGCGTAGCTGTCTTAGATTGGTTTGACATAGATTGCTTGCGATACTTATAATCAGAGAGAACACTTTACTACCAATGCAATGGTTCAAATCTTAATGTTTTGGGGAATACAGCCGTGTGAATACACAATTTTCAATACCAATGATGCGTATATAATACTTTTTAACATACCTAGATTTAAATTCTTTACACAGGTATAAAATAGTGCTCGTAGAAGCTTGCTATATATGTATATATATATATATATATATATATATATATATATATATATATATATATATATATATATTTATGTATTATTTTCGTTTATTAAATTTGTGCATACATGTATCAATTTACCTGGCTGAAATTGTAAGGTTATTTTCAATGACGAAAATATATGTATGTTATTAAATTTGTGCATACATGTATCAATTTACCTTGCTGAAATTGTAAGGTTATTTTCAATGATGAAAATATATGTAAGTTTTTGGTCGAATTATTCACGGTACAGATATTTATAATGAAGGTGTTAATCGCAAACAAATTATGGGTCATGTGTCCGAACACTATGGTGTTCGAGAACTCTCGCTGGGGAAAACAGTTGATATCTGATTGTTGTCCTGTAGTTATATATTTAGGAATAAAATAACACCAAACTTTATTTCAATTCCGAACCTCGTTTAATAAAAAAAAACAGACATTTGTGTTTGTGTTAAAGCATTTTTTGAAGTGTGGCCGTAAGTAAAATACAGTTTGTTTCTACTCTTGCGACCTTCTTGGAAAAAAGCCGCAACCTGGTAAACATTGATATTTAGCTCATCTGAGCCTGCTCATGGTGAGCTTTTGTGATTGTCTGTCGTGCGTCATCAGCATTTGCTTTGTTAACCTCTAGAGGCCACATTTATTTCCGATCTTTATGAAACTTGGTCAACAGATTTTTCCAATGTTATCTTGGACGAGTTCGAATTATTTTCAGGTTAGTTGAAAAAAATGGTTGCAAGGCGGCGGCATTAGAAGGGCGGTCTAGAAGTCACATTTATTGTCCAATCTACATGAAACTTGGTACAAACATTTATTCTAATGATATTGTGCATGAGTTCGAAAATGGTTCCGGTCTGTTGAAAGAAATGGTCGCCAAGGGTCGGGGCATTTTTCCTAACATTGCTATTGTAAAACCTTGTTTACACTTTTAAAGTCCCATTGATAGTCAATTTTTTATGAAACTTAGTCAGAACATTTGTACTTGCTGGGCATTTTTCCTTATATGGTTATAGTAAACCCTTGTTAAATATCTAGAAGTCTCATCTATGGTCAAATCTTTATGAAATTTGGTCAGAATATTTTGTTTTATTATTGCTCGGATGAGTTTAAAAATGGATCGTCGAAAAATTGCGGGTCATTTTTCCTTATATGCCATATATATTTAAACATAGTTAACAATCTAGACGTCACATTTTTAGTCCAATCTTCTTGAAACTTGATCAGAACATTTGTTCAAATCTGGGTTGTGTTAGAAAATGGTTTCCGTCCGAAAAAAAAACGAGCGTAAAGGAGCTGGGCATTTTCCCTTGTATTGCTAAATAAAAAACTTGTTAACTCTGTAGTTTATATTTTTGGCCAAGTTTAAAATGATTTAAGAAACAAAAGTTGTTGAGAGGAGCTCAGGTTAGCGACCTTGTGCATCTGGCCCTCTTTTATATATATTTTTTTATATCAATGTGGTGAGAGAAACTTTAACTTAACACATGTTTTCCTCCAATTTGGTATTTGTTTTGCCGTAATTTTATCGTTACTCTTCGATATTCAAAAAGCTTGGTCCGACATCGCTTCAATCGGTATCGTTAGTCTAGAAAGGCCATTGACATCCAAGCACACTGCACTCATTCCAACGAAATCTGCACGATTTTCAACACTCGCCTTTCAGTTAAGTCTTAGATTTATAAGAAATTATATCCGGCTTAGTGTAGGTAATACGCAACGGTTGGGTGTCCCGATGCGTAAAAAGTGGACCATTATGGCGATAGCAGTTGACTGCAATCCGATAGTAATTTCACTTATAAACCATATCACACTTCTGAACAAAGAAAGGGCGGTTACGCAAACATTAATATATATATATTTCAAAATGTATGAATTGTGTGTCGTTATTTTGTGAAGAAGATACGAATTAAGCTTGTAAATATCGTGTAATTCTGAGCCGTGAGGGCACAGGGGTCTTAAAGAGGATTCGCTTAGATGGAAAATAGTGTAAGTTGATAATAAATTGTTTGATATATATACATGTTTTACTGTAAAGGTTTTTACGACACCATTTTATGTGCTAATAAAACAAATTGAATGAAGCTGATTTTCTATCTCATGTAACCCTACCGACTGTTACATTTGTTCTGGTTGGACTTTACTAGGAAGGATTTTTCATTGTATTTCAATAACATGCATGTTTTAATTCATATGCATTAGTGCCAAACAAACCACCAGCAGCGAGAAGCACTACTGGATCAGGGCTGACCTTTTAGTTTTCAAACCCAAGTAACATCATATCGAGTGCCGTTCGTTTGATTATGGTTTTCAGTGCTTGTTTATAAGTACATGTGTATGTCTTTAAACTAAATACTCTGATTTTGTTTATAAGAGAATACCTGTGAATTTTAATACCGTTTTTAGAAACTTACACATGAACATAAATAAGCGTATTTGAAAGGTATTTATCAATTGTTAACTGAAGGTTTTACAATTTCGAATAAAATAATACAAAACAATTAATACGGAAAATGAAACGATATAAAGTCGATCTTAAGTTCAGCTGTTAGCTGTTAAATGTGTAACTGGAAGTATAATATAGTTCGACAGATACAATAAAAGGAAACATAATACATCTACAAATTTCTTATTAATATTTAATTGCGATGAAAGGTACACACACGTTAGCATTCACAATATCGAATGCACCTGAGAAGGTCATTCAAGCAGGTACTTGAAACAAATAATACCAACAATAGTCCACGATTGAGCTATTTACGGTGACCATTTAATAAGGAAAGATGTAACACAATATCTTCACTTCTGTTAACATTGCTACAATTTTATTTTAACGGCAAATAAGTATTATATTCGGTTGTAATTTCATATCCAAGGAATGTGTATGCATAATGAAATGCCATTCAAAAGTAAAAGAAGACAATTAAGTTTGATATTTGACCAAGTTAAATTAACAAAGAAAGTGAAATTTTATCACCAATTCGAGTTCGTTTACCAAAACCGACATGCCGGGGTACTCGTTGATATCTTTCTTAATTATGAAACCTTCTTTTCTTAATATGCATTTACAAAATTGATGTACAAAATCATGTTATTAAATGCTGAAGAATAAACATTTGCAATGATTCTTTAGATCCATTAAAATATTATCATTCACTAGTTGTTTAAGCTTGTGATAGATTTATCAATCTGGTCAATCCAATAGTTGATCAATTCTAAGTCATTAAGAGCCTTATACTTTTTTTCGGAGGAAATTTATAATTTTCATGTATATAAACATGGTTCGACATTTCATGAAACACATTTTATCATGTTTTGCGTTTTTCAAGTTCACGTTGGAATTCTGCAAATTTCTCATTGCCTTACAGCAGATTGACTTACAAAGAATTCGGATATCTTATTTTAGACCAACTGAATGATTTGCCTCTATCTTACATATCGTAAATCATTTAAAGCTATTTCACATTAATACCATGACTAAAGATCTCGCCATAAGGCAGACCTGTTCAAAGAATCAAATGCTTGCGGAAATCAATAAAAGCACAAAACAACTTTTTTCGTTTTGCCAAATCGAAATCAATCACACATTGAAGGAAAAACAAAACTTCATTTTTTGGCGGAAACTTGCTTGTCTCTCAAAGAAAATATTGTTAATATAAAAATCGTTTTATCTTGTGTCAAATGCTGACGTAAATGGTCACATGGTAAATATCACCTTTTTATACAAACCAAAATATATCATGTATTTCAATTAGGAAAAAGGATCTAAAATAAATAATTTACATACAAGCGTAACAATCATTTAATCCACATTTTTTATGAGGTTTAGCCTCGTCAAAAGACGAGAAAGATTATTATACTTCAAAATATGTTTTGTCATTTTGTAGAAATTCAGTGAAAGGTGCAGTTAATACAACACAGTTGTCACTAATCCTATTCAAATATATTTCAGCAATATAGAATTTGTAAAATATACATATATTGCCCATTTTCTTTTTACATTCGTCACATGAAATTTGGTTTACAATAATTGATTTTTTTCAGCATAGTATTTTTTTTTAAACATTCCAATACAAATTTGGTTCACTATTCGTCAAACCGTTCAGTTTCCTAACATTTTGGTCATTAATTAATTTAAGCAACTTATCAAGTTTTTCTTGTAAAGTGTACTTCTTATTAGCATAGCTTTAAAATAGTCAATTGATCTTTTCATTATAAAGTTGCTTTTACAGGACAAATATTTTGTTCTTGGTATTTGTGCAGTATTATAAATTGCCAATTTGTTATGATTACATACGCATCTATTCTTAAACCCTTTTATTAAATTGAGCCGTGCTCTGTGGAAAGGGCGTTTAATGCATGTGCGTAAAGGGTCGTCCCAGATTACAATTCGTACAGGCTAATCAGGGACAAAACATTCCGCTTTTATGATATTTTCTGTTTAAAGATAGTCTCTTTTAGCAAAAAGCCAGCTTAGGCGGAAAGTGTCGTCCCTGATTAGTGTCAGGGACGACACTTTACGCACATGCATTAAATCCACTTTTCACAGAACACGACCCAATTAAAACCTAAGTAGAATGCAGAATAATATTTGTAAGATAAGTTGTGAAATTGTTCACAACATTTGATAAATAAACACGCTTTTACAATAGCATTATTTAGCTTTTTAGATATACTTTGAATTCTTTCTTGAGCAGTATTTTAAAAATGTATTGCTTGTTTTTGTATTGTTATCACAACTGTTCTAGCCCATCACCCTAAGGCTTTACAGAGGTTAACTATAATAGATTTACTCGAACACAATATAAGACATGTTCGCACTTTTACCAAACATTAGCATCAAAGCCACACTTTCCATCTGCAAAATTTAAAACTGTAAACTCACATAACCACAACAGCCTTTAACCAGAATTGTCAACTTTGACATTATCCTCACATAACCCCAATTATTGGTTAAGTATAATTGTCAAAATTATTTCCATTAACATAATTGTCAATTTCATTAATTCCGATAAATTCCTCAGTTTTTTAACTGAAAGCGCCAAATATACAAAAGCTTAAATTTAACAGAGAAATAGTATCCTTTCTTATTCGAATTAACTATGAATATAATTTTATGAAGAAATAGTTACCTCTCCAGTAACACATTTTTCATTTCTAACTAAAGCAGCGTTTAAGATTCCCTATAATATTTCAATCATGTAGTAAATTATTAAACAAAGATACCGAGACTTCCAGATTTTCGTTTACTCTTTCCTCAATGGGGATTCGGAAACATATAATCTAAACTAAAATATCATGATATGCATCAAAATTTTGTCTCAGCAAAAGAAAAAATGTCCCTACACTTTTAAATAAATGTGTTCTGGTAGGTGCTAAAGTGAGCACCTATATTTTACGAACTTAACAATGTTTTTGATTCAAGTTTTATTACTTCATAAATGATGGTAATAATTGCCCTATTATATTATTCATATTGTGAATAATTGTGTGGTGTACAAGTTAAATTCAAAAGAGTAACTCTCTATATTATTTCTTTCTTTATTTATTTATTTATTGTTTTATAAAATTAGATGATTACTTTTCTAGGCCATAATTTGCCTTTTATATTATTATTTTTTTTCATGGTATTGTTTACTCTTAGGGATAGTTTCCATCTTAATGCTACTGCGAAATTCGTATCATTGAATATCTATATAGAAGTGTCGATTCTATTGCAAGCATTCAATCATATATAATTATATAATTGCATTCATAAATTCATAAATTATTCATTATGCTCATTAAATACTGAAATAAAGAATTGGCACTTCCGGTAAGAAAGAAATCCAACCTCGGAGACTAATAAAGTTACATCTTTTTTTTTCATCTTCGGGGTAAAGGTGGCAGGGCCCTTCTCATGAGACATCTTATGACAAAAGATGGATTATAAGTCTGGATAATTCTAGATAAGCATTTATACATGTTTATATTGTATTTTGTGACGAAATAAAACCAACATAGTCCAAACCGTTTGTAATTTGCCATGGAATTGAATTATATGTTAAGTTACAGTCCATTTTATCATTCATCAGTAAACCTACTTTAATGTTCAACATTTATAGATGGCATGTTGCGTGCGCGAACCAAAGTCAAGGTCACAGTTGGAGGCCGTAGGTAAAACAAAGAGAAATATGGACATTACTGAGCTGTTTGGTTCTGTAACGAGTTCGAAAGCGAGCCACGTAATGCCAAACAAGGTATCCATGTCAAATCATAGAAAAACCGTGTAACCGCTCTAGAGGCCACATTTATGACTCAATCGTGATAAACCTGGTAAGAAAGTTATCTGAACAATATCTAATTTTAGTACGAATATTGGTCACGTTCGTCAACAAATTACGTCAGCAGGTCTTCCCTTATTAAGAATCAAGAGGACACACTTACGTCTCAATTTGAAACTTAGTTAGAATTTTGTTTTGACAAAATGACAATATCTAATTCAATTTTGAATATGGATTACGTGCGATAAAAAACAGTTCTCATGTAAAATCTTGGAAAACCATGTTACCACTCCATAGGCAACTTAAATAACTGAAATTTTCTTGAAACTTGGTCAGATTTTGAATCTGCGTCACGTGTAGATTAAACTAGGTCAGCTCAGCAAACTTGTGACCACTTTAATAGCCACATGTACACCCAATCTTAATGACACTTGGTCACGATGTTTGACCTTGACAATATATAGGCGAGTTATAATCTGGGTCACATGCGCCTAAAACTAGGTCACCATTTTAAATTTTAGAAAAATATTTTTACACCCCAAGAGGCCACATTTTTGACACATTGATGAAATCAAGCCCGATTGCTTACCTTGACAATATAAAGACTAAGTTTAAATCTGCGTCAAATGGGACCAAAACTTAGATCACCAGAATTATACTTCAACAATTGGTGTCAGTCAACTCAAATAAGGGCCATCATGGTCCTCTTGTTTAATATTCTTCTAACAGACACATTTCTACTTATGGCTTAGTTGAAAAAAAGAACTTTTGTCATTCTTTTTTTAAGAAGTATTATGAGCAGTTTGGTATTTGTTTATTCACCAATGTTTTTCAGACATCCTGATAAGCTGTAGTCAAAGTCACACTGAAGACGAGGAGTTTTACCGTGAGCACCTGTTCGTGTACGACTTGCAAGGTCACCTGAAAGGGGCGTTACCGTGTCTGGAGAAGGAGCAAAGGTCCTGCCTGTCCGTGTACCTGCCGGGTACCGCGAGGGAGGTGTCAGCGTACAGACCAGGCTGGGGGACGACATGAGGGATTGCAGGGGAGGGATTCTATGTGTTCAGCTGGATATATGGTAACAGCTGACTTATTCTTCAGTATACAGATTTGTTCCGGTGCACCTTGAAAACGCATCTTTCAATCGTCTTGTTAAAAGAGAGTAAAACAACATATGAAATTCATGTAGGAAACATGATGCCGTTTACAAATAAAATACACGTAAAATAGTGTGTGTGGTTTTACTATGAATATTGTTATGTATTTAATTTTTTATTTTTTCCAACACAATTTATTTCTAGATTGCATATACAATTATGAACAATAACACAAGCATGTAATACAATCAGAAATGCACAGAATAGCATATGTAATACATCTAAGGTAAGCTATCTAAGTCATGGAATTTTGTGTTGAAAAAACATTTATGGCATAAAGATGAAAAAAGACCAATTCCAGTGTGTATAGATCAACATGGATGTTTCAATTAAACTATCAGATGAAAAAACGCATTGATACGAACAATAATAGGTGCATATAATAATAAAGACATTTTTCATTGAGTAAAGACAAACAATTATGAATAAGTGGTTTTAACAAATGATAAGGGTTAGAGAAACAATATTAGGTGTTTATAATTGTATAATTAAGATTAAAATGCAACAATGGCATACAATTGTTCACATTCAATGTCAAAAGATTCTAAATTATTTTTTGAAATTGATATTTTTTTTAAGTTATCATATTCGTACTTTACGTATTTCTTGGCTCCAGCTATGCTTGGAATGCATTTATTCATCTTACATCTGTATAAGTATAGCTTTATAAACAAAATTACATTGTTTATTGCACTTTCAGACTTCTTAAAATATCCAAGTAGAAATATTGGCATATTAATGAAAGAAAAAGATTGACCTGGTAGCATTTCATCAATTATTGCTTTAGATATCTGACATTCCCAGAATAAATGTTCTAAATTTTCTTCACTTTGTTTGCAAAAAGTACATAATGGAACATCAGTTATTTTCATTTTGTTCAAAAGACTATTTGTTCCAAGTATCCTATGAATTATTCTGTATTGGAACCACTGTACCTTTACATCATTTGTTATTAAAAAGGGTAGTTCAAAAATTCATCTCCATTCATTTTCATTAATTATTGTATTGAGTTTTATACCCCATTTTGCTTTAACTGAAGGTTGTTCATTGTTTTTATTTAGAATTTTGTACAGTCTTTTTGCTCCGGATTCATTTTTTAATATAAGTTGTAATAATGGGGGCAAAAAGGATTTGATAATATGTTGGGTAGGACAGGATATACAATATTTTTTCAAAAATGTATCTATTGCTCTTGTCACCCCTATATAATTAATGAAATTTATTTTTAAATTGTACATATTATTTAATTCATCAATAGAAATAAAGCTTCCATTTTTGTATATATCACCTATACAGTGAATTCCAGCATCAAACCATGACTTAAAGAAAAAACTTTTATTACCTATCAATAAATTTGGATTATAAAATATTGGATTATACAACAATTCTTCTGCTTTTACTTCTAATTTACTACAATAAAGTGAAAAGCTTTTTTAAAACATCTACCCAAAAAGGGTCTGAAATTCTGTTAGACATATTTAAAGCATAAAGATAACTGCAATTAAAACGTTTGAGAGTATCAAAATACAGTTGTGTGATATATATCGAATTTCCTCTATAGGATTGAATTTTTTTAACCAGGTAAGTTTCAATGCTATGTATTTAATGATTTAAGAAAAAACGTATTGTCTCATGAATTCACATCATATGCAATTCACATTACAGAGCAACTTGAGTAAATTTCAAATGGTTTCATTATAATTTTTTTTTTGATGTTTTCAATCAGACATATTCACTGGAAATTTTGCTCGACGCTTGATTACATCGGAATGTACTACAACAATGATTTAATGAAATTGCCTGAATAAAATATAGCCACGAATATCATTATGAACAGAATGAATCTTACTGGAAACGTTCGGTAGTCTCATTCTCTTAAAATAAATTTGACCATTTAAAAAAAATAAGAACAATAATCTTAAAAATGGACGTGTTAGCAATTCATGATTGCAAATGTAAAATATAAATTAAATACAACAAACACAGCACTAACGCATACATTCAAACACTAAGAGTCTTCAAGACAAAAATATTGTTAACCCATGTATGCCTAGCGTCTAGAAAAAAGGCCTTGGCAAACAGCGTAGACCCAGATGAGACGCCGCATGATTCCAAATATTTTAAACATACACGATTGTTTAATCAAATGAGACTTTAAAACATATAAATTATTCGAATAGCAGTGCGTTAACCCATTTATGCCTAGCGTCTAGAAAAAAGGCGGCAAACAGCGTAGATCCAGATGAGACGCCGCATGATAAGCGTCTCATTAGGGTCTGCGCTGTTTGCTTAAATGAATTTCTGTAAGAAATATTCTAAATATAGAAATAAATATACTAGACATCCCCAAATTTCGGAAATAAATTGATCCAATTTAGAAGGATGGGAGAGTCCACTAGGCATAAATGGGTTAAAATAAACTATGCGTCGGATGACTTTTTACAGCGAGATATAGGATAAACAACGGATAGCAAATTTCTGCAAAACTCAAAAAGAAAACGTTGAACATTAACAGTTATTCGTTTAACATTCGCTCTACTTTATAAGACATCTTGACAAAACGGAACTGAAATAGTTCTGAAATGAAACATAGTTATTGCATGTATGGACTCTGAACCAAACAGTACTGAATTTAAAAACAATATGCAAAGTATGTAGTTAACTATCAACATATGTATTAATATGCACGGCTATTACTATGTTTCTGTAAACAACCCAACATATTATTACATTTTAACACACCATCGACGCATTCTGGATTATAAACTTGATTTTAATCGCGAAGGCCGCTTTGGTTACATGAAAGTACATGTAAAGCAGATTGCGTGTGTGGGTACATGCAAATGACATACACAGACTGCCTCATGGCGTGTATTGAAACCATTAACGAGAGTGACATGGCTACCAATGTCAGGTAATTATGTGCTCGAGTATGTTACTGAAAGTTAAGATTAATATCCAATTATGCTACACGTGACATTAAAGTTATTGCCTTGTTGAATTACAAGCTTTATAATCACAAGTTTATTGAAAATTTATTCAACCTATTTTTAAACATGGACAATGAAAAAACCGTAGCGATGGCTACGGAAGTATAGAATGCAGTGCAATTTGAGAAGTTTTCATTGTGGAAATCAGATGTGTTAACCTTTGCCAAGGGACAGAGTGCTGCGACACAACGATGATTTAAACACATACACGCACTGACACGCACTCACACGCACCAAATGGAAAGCCTAATGTGTCTGTATAAAACAGCGTGAAATCTGTCTAGATGAACGTATCATTCGAACATGGATTCACCTGTATTTGAAATACTGGCATAGAAATCAGTTCGAACTGTTTAAGTCAAGCGATATTATGTCAAAACGATCCATTTTATATATGCTATCTCGTTGCATAAGCGTTGGGCTACTGTTATAGTACAACAGTAGGCACTTACGATCAAAATTCGAAAGAACTGTCAAAATTTTAACTCACAATACTTCTCCAATACTTGGTCCGTTACCTACTTAGCACAGTAAACTAAGCGATTCGTCTACAAATCATTGCATATAAAAATTTCAACGTCGGTCTTTACAAGTACGTACTAACAGTAATTCATACAAATAAATTAGTTGCAAACGTAATCACTCAGCCCTGTGTCCGCCTATTAAAAGCAACAACATTCTGCAATTAAAAGTTGCGATTCTTAGTCTTATCTGATCAATACCCACTGCGATGTATGTAGATTAACACTAAGTGATCTAATGCCGATATCGATTCAATAGGTAACAGCGTCGATATCAGTTTAAAAAAATGTCCGTTTCAGATATATTCTGCAGCGATATTTTTTTGTTGTTCGAGAAATGACATATTTACACGAATCTTTTATACGGGCCTTGACCCTATTTCCAAGGTAACAAAATGAAATTTTAAAAAGTACCATGATCTAATCTTATGATATTCATAGAAATAACTTTAAAATAGAAGTGCACATGCATGAAATTTCGTCTCAGGGGCCTACTGGGATTCATAAGCTATAGAACGAATTAAAGATGCACTTTTGAAAGGTCAAATGCAAGACAAGTATGAACAAACGAGCGAGCCATAGACACGTACAAAATGTCAGATGAACTCAAAGTTCCTTTAAGAATTGTTGGGGCAACGTAGGGTAAATATTTGTGTTGGTTGAAGGAATAGCAGAAAAAGATATGGTCATATTCCATAAAAGCATAGCTACTGTGATAGTGTGTACGATTTAAAATAAAGATATAGCGATGCCCAGAAAAATATTAATTACAGACGAAACTATTTTGTATTGCATTTTAGTTTCAGATAATCAATTCCTCGTACGCTTCTATCCTTCGGGAAGTCCGTTCAACCACCAGAATAACACAAACCTGTGATGGTTTTAGGGTGTTTGTAAATCCGAGTCCGGGATATTTTTATTTTATTTCTACGGCGCTTGCATCGAATTATATTACAAAGACGAATAGTTACTTAATGTTAAATCAATGTAGATGAAGGGCAACTCATCATAATTTAGATTGGCAATCGGTTAGCCTATGTATGGAATTAAACTGAATAATGGACATTATTGACGTTGTGATGGCATCGAATGCTCATGAAATCATTTACATATTATTTTTATAAAATTTGTTAGGTTGACGCGAGTGCATTTATAGTGTGATTCATTGAGCGTCCGATATCTTTACGATTAATTATAATACTTAAGAAACCTCTTAGCATCAATTAGTTGGTAGAAAAACAAACGAAAGTCAATTAAGTCCATTAGTTATAAAACGTAATCCATCTTTACTGGCAAACGACAATAAAACTTGTGGGATTGTACTGCTCATTTATTTTAGCATCTGATAATATGATTCTATAATAATTATAGAAAGTGTTTACTTTTTAAATCACCCGATTTTATGATTATTTCAAATTGTCTTATTTTGTATTGTCTACTCAGTAATAATAATATATTAAATGGCACTTATGCACTTTTTGACGATGCTGCGAAGCATCGTCTAAGTTATCATACCATGAAAAAAAAATTCACAATGGCGACCTATGTAAAAGACCGAGCCAGTCCGATTGAGATAGCTCGATTTTTCTAATCGGCATACCTCGCTGATAATCATTGATAAAGGTATAGGAAGCTCAGCTATAAATAGGACAGCATATTCTGGGAAAAAGATTTAATAATAGTTTGAAAACGTTAAATCAGTTATATTCAATCCATTACATAATTATATATCAATGAAACAACTATGCAATTTCTGTATTGTATTTGACATTTGTCGAGATTCAGTAAATAAATTGCGAATTAAAACGTGTATAATTAACTTTCAACGCGATCATGAGTGTAAAGAAAACGAATTATTTCGAACCTGCCATTTGTAAACGTTGTAGCGACTATGGTATATAAACAGCATAATAGCCGTAACATATCTATGAAACTCGCTCTTATGCATGCTTTCTCATTTTGCATATTTAATAAACCTTTTCAAACAGAAATTACAGAGCCACATCAGTGCACATACTATGTTTGATAATTCATTCGTTTGTTGGATATTGTTTGCTGTTTTAAACGCATATTAGGTCATATCGCGGAGATTTAGTAAACCTTACCATGTGTTCATGGTCGAACTCACGTATTCAAGTGCTCTTACGACTATGTGCTCATACCTACTTTCGGGAATCATCATGAAATTATTGCCGTACTTAACGAACAAACATGTCTAAGCTTATTGAATTAGAGAAAAAATAATCAAAAGAAAAAAATTATATGTTCATGCACATGGGCATGTGAAATCACGTCCGTACACATAGCATCATTAACTTAGGAAAGGAAACAACGAAATATAAAGTTTGGTATGATATACATGTGAAATTAAAGAGCATGGTGTAATTAAAGAGCATGTCAAGTTTTGAATTTATATGCTGAAACGTAATGTTATAACCCACAAACGTTTTACTGTAACATAACGTTTTCAAAGATAAGTGGTACAGAAAATACACGTCGAATATCTTTTTAAAGATATTTCTTGTTATATTTGATCGAGAATGTAACCCGTCTCCCAGTTTCGTGGAATGGATCAAGCTCCCCACGGGTACTACTTCCCCGTACCCCTATTTTTTTTTCGTTCCCTACATACCCAATTTATTTCGTACCCAATTTTTTTCGTACCTAAATTTTTGGTCGTAACCCAATTTTTTTCGTACCCAATTGTTTTTCGTACCCAATTTTTTTTCGTAACCAAATCTTTTTTCGTAGGCATTTTTTGGGCATAATTTTTGTATCCAAAATTTTCGTACCCATTTATTTTCCTACCGAAAATTTTCGTACTCACATACACAATTGTGGTGATATAGATAAACTTAAATAGATGCTTTTATATCAATCCTCCTCAAAAGCATCGTCACACCAGTACTGTCAGTACTTTGATTACTATAAGTAATGAACCATCTATTATAACAAAGTTATAAAGGTTTGAACACATGAGTTTTGTTTTGTTATAGCTCATTGGTGAAATAAACGTATAAACAGAGATTAACAGAAAGGGATTTGAAAAATTAAAAAGCCATTAGGTGAAAACGAATTCGCCTTCTGAAATCATAAAATATCAGTTTGTTTGTTAATCCGAAAGCTCAAAGCATAGTTGTAATTATGTTTACCATAGAATAAATCTTATTCGTTCATAATCCATTTAATGATACAAAATCCTGATCTCGATTGTCTCATCATATGTTATGCCCAAATAAGAGATAAACTGAAGATTATTTTGCAGAAATGAAGTAACAAATGAATTCATTCCATTTATCAAAAGCTCACTGCCGCATCACTATATCAGCTTGAACTGTTCGTTATCGCATCACCATGATTTACTAAGACATTTCATGGGGCATTATCAGGAATCGTAATGATAATAATAAAATATCACATATACAAGAAATACGATTATTTAACATCCGTTCAGTGTGAAAATAATGAGATTTCAAAATCGTTAGAACCTCTATAATTTATATTTTATGTTACGCCATTTCAACGTAAAATGTGTTATTCTGGCTAACATAATATGCAGCATTAACAAACATAACGCTCCATCGTTGACACATGTATACTTGTATTATTTTATAAAAAATAACCTCAAAGGATTGTTTAAATAACTCAGTGGTGGTAATCAATCTTAAAATGAAACATCATTTCGCCATTTAAGACGTGCAATTTTTAGTCTAATCTGATCAATTCCTGCTGCCATTTTTCTGAACAATCACTGAGTCATATTTTCTTCAATATCGATCACCGCAATATGAATAATGGTGTCTGTTTTTGAAAAATCATGAAGATCTTAGGAGTGCGATTCAATTTAAAATACAAAACACACGCAGATAAGCAGATGCTTTGTCTTTAATTGCACTAATGTCTAGTATTGTGCACTAATGTCTAGTATTGTGCACTAATGTCTAGTATTGTGCACTAATGTCTAGTATTGTGCACTAATGTCTAGTATTGTGCACTAATGTCTAGTATTGTGCACTAATGTCTAGTATTGTGCACTAATGTCTAGTATTGTGCACTAATGTCTAGTATTGCAATAAAAATGGTAAAGAAGCCGACCATCAAGTAATTTCATCATGCGTCATTATTAACGTATGTGTGTACATTATACATAAAATGTATTATTATGTTCAAGCTAAGCAAAGTTGTGAAATCGGTGAGTAGGCCCGGCCAACGCAAACAGCGTCCTTTGACGTCGCACAAAATGTGTGTCTATACGAGCGTTTCGTGCGATTAGTCGGGAGGGTACCATTACTTTGATTGCCCAAGCAAAATAATATATTCTCGCTGACTACGAGTTGCATATTCCGAAAATCAGCAAAGCGATATGAGTTCAAGAAAATAAAAAAGTAGCTTTTTAAATGAATTGGTAAACACGCTGTTTATACGACAGCGTATTTTGTAAACGTTTTTTTTTCTTAATGCAATACATTATTTTGGAAGCTGGAGAAAACATCGGCTCTATAGACAATAATACATAAAAGCCCAACATGTTAATTGAACATTCGTTGAGATAATGTTATACACATGTATCTCGTGGTACAGATGGTAACATATGTATATATCCTCAAATAGTTTTATCTTAGTATAAGAATTAGCATTATATGAAAAAACATGATAACGAAAAAGACATTGAGGCATTTGATACTTTTGATTGCTTATGTGTTCCCCTCTCACCTCAGATTTTAAAACCATTAAAAACAGTCAACTGCTGCAATAAATGCACTCACTACAATTAATATAATCAAGTTTTATGTACTGAACACTATTTATTACATGGTATTGCGTAATAAACTGTTTTCGTCTATGATTCCAAATAACTTGAAGACAGTATAAATATTTACGTTTTTCGTTGAATGAAGAAACGGATTGTTAGTTTCGATATTACTGAAACTTGACTTCTGACGTAGATTTCTTACGGTGACTTATTCAGTGGGAACATTTTTGCCAAAATAATTGCTCGCATTCGGTGATTTTATAATAAGCGAACTAATAACCATGGTTTAATATGAAATGGTTAACTTTTGAGATATTTTGAGATATTAAAATGAAGTATAACAAAGTCCGTTTGCGAGATTTTGTGGGAAAAACAAAACAAAATTGTCAATAGTTTAATCTTAAGTGAGTACTCGATTTTTGGGAATGGTTGATCATCACGACTTCTTAAAGAGAATAATAACAGAGTGTTGGTTATTAGCATTGCAATGCTTACATGTAAAACATGTCAAATGCAATGGGGATAGGTCATAGTGTTTAATTTCAGCAACTGAATGAACATGATTGGAACCAGTTTTAAACTTTAAATTGTTTTCGATTTATTATTTAATATTTATAATTGAGTCATTATATCATCTTGGACAGAAGATGTTGTTAATTGTCTGTTTTTATACATTTATGCCTAGTGGACTCTCCCATCCTTCAAAATTGGATCAATTTATATCCAAAATTAGGGATGCCTTGTATATTTATTTCTATATTTTGAATATTTCTTACATAAATTCCTTTAAGCAAACAGCGCAGACCCTGATGAGACGCCGCATCATGCGGCGTCTCATATGGGTCTACGTTGTTTGTCAATGCCTTTTTTCTAGACGCTAGGCATAAATAGTTTAACGTTGTTCTATAAGTAAAGTATGATATTTTATTTCGATTTATTTTAATGTATTTGGGTTCACCTTATCTGTTGAAAACATGAGGCCGTACACGGTTGATTTTATTACACAACAAATATTAAAGCGGGTATATACGATTTTTTATATGTGTTAAATTGTAATATACTGATAAAATATGTTACAATAACACAATAAGGCAAGAAAAATTATACATTAAAGCCGAATTTCATAAAATGCATCAAAGACAAATTAGCGCCCCGAGCCGATTGTGACGTATATATTTTCCTACAATAACCGAAGCATTCGTCTTTGTATCAGGATCGGAGTTAGTGTTCGTGTGTCGTATGAAAAGATATCGTTGCAGGAATTCAAATAAACCGTTAAACTAAGTTTAGATTCACATCGTACATGTATGGTATACATGCTGGCGAATACGGCTGTACAGCCGTTTTCAATTTCGGAATTAAATATCTGGCTTATTTCGCATTTTTCAACACATGTTCTTCTTAACTTTTATTTTAATTTATATTGAAATATACATATGTATAATAAGTTTTTTTACACATTTTATATAAATTCATAAATATTTGACAAAATCGTATATACCCGCTTTAAAACTGATTTGTTTTCTTATATTGACATGATTTTTAAATGGGTACATAGTTCCGTGTTTGCAATTTTACATATTTTATTGATTTCAATATGATAAAAAGGTGTATATTTTCTCCATCATGAGGAAAATAAAAGACTATTATTATAATCTATGAATTAATTGATTACGTGACAGACATATTATGTGGCTGTGCCGTGCGATAATTCCATAAGTTACACCAACATCATACTTACCGTTTCAGAAACAAGACAAATCGATTGTCAATACGAACTAAAATAGATGATAATGGACATCTGTCCCTTAGAATGTGTGTGTTTTATATAACTCTTAGCCAATAAAAGGCATTTTGGTGGACTCGGATTAACAAAATTATAGTTTTCCATCGTATGAAATACTCATTTCGACGCTCACTAAAAGCGTCGCTGGGCAAATGTCTAAGTGATTTTACGTATCAGATATCATACTTGCTGGATGGACGTGGCGGGATATCACATATTAATTTAATTCATGGTATTAAGTGTTGAACGAACATTTTATAAAAGGGGAGTGTTTAAGTAGCCCTATTTCTGGCTATTGATCGTTGTTTGATCGTCATAACGGCACATCTTTAATGGGAAACTGGTGTTTTGGTAGTCACAACTACTGTAATAAATGTGTTATGTTCACACATATTACAGTTCGGGCGTGTTATGGTTTAATATTTAGTTTGCATGTACCATCCATTGTATTAAATTGCGATTTCAAACTTTCTATTCATAATTTAAGGTGAAAAAAAATGATATTTAAAACAAAAATATGTATACTTTTATTCCTCCATATACAAGATACGAAGATCGAAACACAATATAACTATAAATAAGCAAGGGTTCATGTAAATACAAACAAACGATATACATGGATGTTAACAACAACATCAGCAAAAAAGAGAGAAAAATCTAAACATTATTATTTAGTAAAATCTCGATGCTTTGTTATATGTATATTTTATTTTTTTACTTGAGCGTCATCGCTTTGATAATGCATTTATTTGAGTCCAGTGGTATAACAAGTAGCTGGATTATTTAGAATGTCTTAGCGCGACATCCAGCGGTTTAGAGCTATCACTTTTAAAACGAACCGTTTCAAACGTGTTGTAAATTGCAGTAATAGATCCGAGTACATTAAAATTGGTCCATGTAAGGATCCATTTGACTGTTCCAGTTACACATAGTCCCGTTTTTTAATGTTATTGAAATGTTGCTCGTATTCATTCTGAAGACAAAATATGCAAAATAAGGAATGTCAAAACCATTATAAAAAGCGAAACTCATGTCACCATTTGTCTTTTAGGTTTAGGAAAGTGATCACTAAGACACAAAACAAAATTATTTTGCTTACATCTTCTGGTGACTGTACTATAAGAAAATGTGCCCATTAATTTTTATAAATAGACATCGAAAATAGATATCCAAACGTTTTCGTCGTGTCGTCAAACTTAGATAAACAAACCATTAGATGTACACGTTAAATACAAGAAGTGCTTTTGTATTGAAATATAATTACATACATATAGGATCTGGCACGAGTTGTCATATCATACCATATTTTATTAAACGAGTTCAGGAATCTTGTTTGTAAGCGAGCCTTTGGCGAGCTTACTAACGAATTTCCTGGACGAGTTTAATAAAATATGGTATGATATGACAACGAGTGTCAGATCTTTTTTATCATAGGCTTTTAAATGAACAAATTAAATAAATATTTACGCAAACATAGTGTTAAATATCGAATGTTGTTTTCATTTCGTGACGTCATTTCCGCAAAATAACAAAATGCGATTGGTCAATAAACGAAAACTTAGCCAATGAAAACGCTTAAAAATGTTGTATTACTGATGTGTAATATAAAAAATATGTAATGGTTGTATAACATGGGAAACAGGGTATGACATGTGATCAAATAAAGTTTGTCAATTAAAATTAATAAGTTAGAACAGTAGAAACACATTTAACGTCGTGCAGATATAAGCCCAGCTACAACTCTGTTAAAAACTTACCTGATGAATCATTCAGTGGAGACGAGAAATGAAGAGTAAATTGACGGTTGAACAAATTTATTATTTTCAAGTGATATACCAATTTTGAACATTACAGCGCCTTAACGAACCGATTCATGTTGTATTATAAAGTCTTAGTCTTCAGTTAAAAAAGTGTTGACATATACGGGGTCGTAAAATTCCAAATGAACTTTAATAAGTCCGCTATATTTAATGCACAAGTAATGTTGTAATATGCTAGTTCAGTGTGAAGTGCTTCACATATGTGCCACAGTCGAAATTTTGAACGTCCTCATATTGCCAAATGCGTGAATATTTCTTTAAGAATGTCATTTTTCCTTTACACATTATTGTATATTATTTTCAATATTTACTAGCATTTGAATTACATATACATTAATAAGTCCGAATTTATTAATGCCAGACAGGGAGAAGATCCACTAATCAAAATAGACTGAGGCAATACATACAAGAACAAATACCGGATCTGATTGATGAATACATCGGAAAAGAATATGTTTATTACGGCAAAGGAAACCTGTCCTGTCCGGTTTTCCGATCTAATTGCATTTCTTTCAACGCACAAAGTGTGCGCATACCTATATACAGATTCCAAAAACGACTCACATAACTATTTATTTACATGGTATGTGATGTCAATAACATTGAAACGACGAAGGACATATCTGAAACGCTTCTGCACTTAGAAAATCTTCCATGGACGCACTTAGTATGAGTCGAAACGAGGATTTTATTTTATCAGGACCTTTTTCTTGCAAATCTGAGTCCACTGATGCTAGTTACAAGTGAAACAAAACATAAATATATCTAGGAACGGGATTTTATCGTGTAATGGTCAATATGACGGCCATGCTTTTTATGCACATTGTTCAGAGTGATATTTCGTGAAATTTCATTTGACAAATTGGGAACAAGTGTCGGAGGGTGTAAATAACGTTTTTAATAGATTGATAGTACAGAAGTATTAAATGTCATTTAGGTAATTCAGTGTAGCGTATATCTTTTATTTTTTTATTTTAATCTAATCTAGTTGAATCCAACTTATCCTCCCGCCATTCTGCACGAGTGCCGCACAACTCACACATAAATCGGACAGCACAGATTGACAATAAGTTGCACTTTAGATAATATTAATTTGTGTAAGGTTCAAGAGAAACCCAACAGGTGAATGCAATATTTTTGTAATTGTCAGTGTTTGGCATTATGGATTTAATGTTTTATCGTATTTCAGATATTTGTCATTAGGTATTTGGTAATTTAGTTTTAACCTATTTATGTTAGCTTAGAACCAGTACTTGGTGTCTTTTGGGGAGATCTAAAGAACGCTCCCACGGTGGGGATCGAACCCGTGACCACCCGGTCACCATATCCATTACACCACGGCGACCTATATAATTTGGTAATTTGAGAAATGAATATTCATTGCAGTCCGTTTATAATAATAATAATAATAATAATAATAATAATAATAATAATAATAATAATAATAATAATAATAATTAATAATAATGATAATAATTATTATAATAACAATAATAATAATAATAATAATAATAATAATAATTATAATAATAAAAAATAAACTAAATAATAATAATAATTATTATTATTATTGTGGTTTACGTATTTCTTACAGGGATTTTATTGTTGAAGTCCTTTCCAAATTCTATTTGAGAAAAGAACCACAACTTTGTGTCAAGGTCAAACGATACGATCAATACGTTTACCGGTAATCTCAGACTTAGAGATAGTTAACCTTACTTTTTGCCGATCGATTTTTCATAAAACCTCATTATGGTAAGACTTATGTAGCTTTATAACAACTTGACGTTTTGTAATGTCGAAGGAAAATTAACACACGATGGACATTTAATTCATGATATATTTTTCGTGAAGTCTATTTGTTTGAAGACAAAAACACATTATTTCAATTGGCATTATCTCATATCACAATACTTATTGTTAATCACAATCAATAGAATCACATGATCGTGAACAAAATTATGATGTCAATGATGTATGACTTCATCTTTGTATATACGTGTGTTCAGGGCTGAATCAAACCGTTTTTCAAAAGTTTATAGAGTTGCAAACAAACGGATGTCTCGCCAGTAAACACGCATAATAACCACACAACTATCGGGGTTCGCACATGAATTAAATACAAGTATCATCCAAATATATTATTGTTGAAAAAATTATATTAAGAAACTTGTATCATATAGTAACACGTTTTAATCGTCGTAATGTACCTCAGAAAGAAGTAGTATATTTATATATAAAATTCCCGATTGCATGGCTTGGATGCATATGCATATAATAATAATAATAATAATAATAATAATAATAATAATAATAATAATAATAATAATAATAATAATAATAATAATATACTTTCATATGTAGGAAGTTCATGAAAACTATGTGACGTTTTGTTAACCTTGCATGCTGTAACATGCAAGCCAACACATGTATCTATAAATTCATTCACAATTATTGAAACAAAAACCTGCTAAAGTCTTTCTATTACTCACGACAGAATATTTTCTGTAAAACATTTACACCATCCACGATTTATGCTTTCGCGGTGTCTAAGTGACATGAACGCAAAACAGTCGTTCTAGTTTTATGACGATTACAATAACATACAAAATATCACGATATGTTGTTCCTTGTTAATCGAGCCACTGAACAGTCATACTCGTTAAATCACTTACATAAATCATCCACTTGATTTGAGAAGTTAAAAGTAAATTTGCGATTGGACGATTGCATAATTTTCACGTGACATATCGCAGTAACGAATAACAGCCCGAAAACGGACCGTTACCAGACGTGCTGTAAATTGCGTTAATAGCAATCTTATTGATATTTTATAACGTACACACTGCTATGTAATGTTTTTTTTGTGACGAGTAGTGATTTGAATTATTACGCTGTCGTAATTTATTATCTTAGTCCTTTTGGAGAGGACTATTACAGATTACGACGCCATGTTATTGCAATATAACATTTTTATCCGCTTAAATGATCGCTTGTAGCCCGTCATTAAAACATATACCAACTTTAAATTTGAAAAACAATTGTTTTTGTTCGTCATGCCTTTAACAATATAAGGCCAATATCGCATGTTCCAAATAATTGTATACTCATCTACTTGAAAGGATATATCAGTAACGAACATTCCTTTTTATGAAAATTGAGTATAACACTTCCATTATTATAAATATTTCCAGTACGTTAAAAGATGATATTTCTGTATTGGTATTGAAATAATTAATATTAAAATAATATTGTAATGTATGAGGGCAATTCCTTTTCTTAGAATTTACAATCTATACGTCGGAAAAGTTGTATGCGAATGACCATGCATTCAATACAGTCACGAACATGCCCATTATTGTAAGAACTCGATTCTTTCATGGATGTATAGAGGTACATTGAATTCAAATCAATGCATACGGCGCTATTTACGTTTCTGTAAACACACTTGACACGGCATTGAGGACAAAGCTTGAAACAATTTGAATGACTCTCAAATAAATGTGTAGCGATGTGTGCTTTAAGAACAAATAAAAACAGCTTTTAAGTCAACGGTTCAGCTTAAATAAGCAGTGCCATTGTTCGTCGTCGATTCCAGAACCAACGTTTCTAAAAGTGTACTATTTCTGTCAATGAGAATTCAAATACAAGCCTTATTCACGATTAGCTTTAATCACGAATGTACGCGTGGGAGAATGTTTGAGTGAAAAACGGCATAATTTAAGTAGCTATCAATTAATCAATGTGGAAGTATACAAACCTAGGCGAGATTAGTAAATATCTACTATAAGCTACAGACATCAATTTGCAATTCGTAAGCGCCGATAGTTGTGTTATTTATTGACAGTGTTAACTATTCACGCTCAGATATCCCATCGACTTCTCGAAGCGATTACGAACAGAGTAATGAAAACAAATGTGACAACTTAAGTGGAATAACAATTATAGAAACATTTGTTTACAAATTACCAGATAAAACATTGATAATTCATTCCCGCTTTTTGCTTGAATCTTAATATAAATATATAAACTGCAATTTTACAAACTTGTGTGACGTTTATTTAGTTTTTTGGTACTGAAAACATTTTAATACACAAAAGTTACTAGAACCAGTACTTGGTGTCTTTGTGGGAGATCTAAAGAAAGCTTCCACATTGCTAGCCGGAACAATATCCATTGCAACACGGCGGTCACGGTTTTGTTCATTCCACACAATTGAAGTATAAACAATCATTCATTCAGCTGACTTCTTAATGTTCAAATAAACTACCGCATGCGTTTCAATGTATATAAATGTATATGGACTTTTTTTAAATAATACAATATATATACGAATGGCTTTTACTGATTTATCAATAATTATATGTTTATAAATATATAAAATTACAAATGTAAAGTATTTTTTTATATTATGGAACCGCAAATTAAAATAGTTGAACTAAGCTACGCGAATAGTTTACCTTATTGTCAATTTGATAGTTCATGTTTAATACGTAACACAACAGTTAATTTGGCTTGAAATTGGAAAAATTCACAATAAGAGCTGAGGTAAGAATTACAATTATTAAACACACTTTTAGTGTCAAAACATTGCGAATTTCAAAATCGTCAAAACTTCTATAATATGTGTTTTTATGTTCAGTCATTTCAACATGGAACGTGTTTTCATAAGCTAACAAAATACACAGAATTCTAAAACATAAAACTCCATGGTTGATTCATATATACATATATGATTTCAAGAAATTAACCTCACAGGCTTTTATACCTCTGTGCTGGAAATCACTTATAAAAAGAAAACATCATTTCCCCATTAAATAGTTGCAATTCATAATGTAATCTGATCAATACCAGCTGCCATTTTTCTAAACGATCGCTTTGTGATATGTTATTCCATATCGATCATCGCAATTTCAACATCTGTATCCTTTTTTAAAACATCCGATTCATTGAAGACCTGAGGAGTGCGATTCCATTTAAAATACACTCAAATCAGCGGAGACATTTTTTTTGTATGTTCACTTATGGCAGAGCTTAAAACAGTTAATAAGTTGGACAACAAGTAATTATGTAATGTCGCCATTTCTAACATATGCATGTTCATACACTAGGTTTTATGATATTCAAGCTAAATATAAAAATGAAGATAAACGTGTTATAATTCATGAATGAAACTTATTATGTGACAAACATAATAACGCGCGATAATTCTATCAATTACACAAACATCCCATTATTCATGCTGACAAATTCATAAACAAGACATATCGCACTAAAATACGTGATAATCGAAACCTTTCCCTAAGTATGTGTGTGTGTGTGTTATAAATAACTCTTTGCTAAAATAGGCATTTTTGGTGGACTTTGATTTACAAAATAAAAGTTGTCCAGGAGATAAGGTGCTCATGTCGTCTCGTATTAAACGGGTCTCTGGTCGAAAGTCTAAGTGATTTAACGTATCAGATATCTTATTAGTTTCATAAGTATGCGGAATACCACATATTAATCCAATTGAAATTATGTGTTGAATTAACATTTATAAAAAGGGGAGCGTTAAAGTAACTCTATTACTGGCTATTGATTGTTGGTTGATCCTCATATCAGCACTACTCTAATGACAGAGTGATGTTTTGGTGGTCACCACGGCTCTATTACATTTGGTATGTTTAAGAACTTGACTGTTGGTTGGTTTGCGGGTTGTTTCCAGCTGTCTTATGGTTTCCCATTATGTTTTTGTAACGCTTCCGAAATTATACATGCACAGTACATTTTATTGCATTGTGTTATCGTACTTTCTACATATAAAGCCAATAAGATATTACATATTAAAACAACAACGTAACAAATACATATACGTTTCTATTATTTGCTATTCATTTCAAAGTCCAGCTTTTACTATATTACTACAGTTTAATAACTTTGACAATGCATTCATTTGAGTTGAGCAACGGCGCGTAAATCGATTATTTAAAATTGTACGTGACATCTATCGGTTTAGAATTCAAATGATTAAACGAGCCGTTCAAACCTGTTTTATAATGCAGTAGATCTAATATTCTCGAGAACATAAAATAGGTCCATTTGGGGATTTACTTGACTTTTCAAGTGTCACATTATTCCGTACGTCAACGTTATAGCAATGTTTTTGTGTTCATTTTGGAGAAAACATAGGAAACACTAGGAATGTCAAAAACATCAACAGGAGCGAAACTGATGTCACCATTAGTCTTTTATTTAAAGCAAGTGACCACTTAGACAAACAAGTTATTTTGTGTACATCCTCTGGTGATTAAACTATACTAAGATTTGTGATAGTAAATTTCAATAAATATGCATAAAAAATAGATACCCAAAGGTTTTCACCGTTTTGTCAAATGTAGAGAAAAAACACCAGTACATGTATATGTTATATACGAGTTGTGTTTTCGTATCGACATATACTTACACGCAATCAAGTATGTCAATTAATACCCATAAGAAATAAAAATGTATAAACGAAACACATATTACGTCGTGTAGATATAAGTCCAGCTGCTTTTCTGTTACAAACTTTAGTGATATGTCATTCAGCGAAGAGGATAAATAAAGAGTACGTTGACGTTTGAGTGATTGCATTATTATCACGTGATATCTTCCAATTGAAAATTACAGCGCCTAAACAAACCAATTCAAAACATGTTGTTTAATGACGTATAAAGTAAACGTACTTATGCTTTGTTTGTGAAAGTTCTGGGTAGTGCATTTATAAGTACATGTATTTAACATGTGCTGACTTAATCGTGATGCAGATTGTATTCATTAAATAAACATTATTGACATAATACGGGATCTTAAAATTTCAAATGACCTATAATAAGCCCGCGCAATTTAATGCACACTGAATGTTGATATGCTGATTCAGTGTTAAGTGTTTCAATTATATGCCACAATCTAGATATTGAAAGTTTCCAAAAGCGTGAATATTTTTATTAAGCGGTCACTGTTTCTTAAAACAGTATTGCATATTATTTCAGTATTTACTTTCCTTTTAATTAGGTTGACATAGCTAAGTCATTTATTCATTAATGCCATGCCGAGAGCTGATTCACGAAGTCTATAACATTTTAAAAGCAAGAAATGTGTTTGTCGGAAACACTATGTCCCCTTCTACGTCGCTTTGAAGCTATATATTTGACCTTTGACCTTGAAGGGTGACCTTGACCTTGATCTTTCACCACTCAAAATGTGCAGCTCCATGAGATACGCATGCATGTCAAATATGAAGTTGCTATCTTCAATATTGCAAAAGTTATGGCAAAATGTTAAAGTTGGAGCAAACAAACCAACAGACAGACAGGGCAAAAACAATATGTCCCTCACTATAGTGGTGGGGGACATAATAACGATAGCTATGATTTTAAATACCATCTGCAACTCAGTCTGTGAAAAACGGATTGATTAGCATATATATTCTATATCATTAATTAAGTTTTATCCATATCACCATCGCGTGCGTATTTAGTATTTGAAATTAAGGGCTAACTTAAACGAAGCATCTAAGTTGGATGGGCCAACTATCGTCAGAAGAAAACATTTTAATTTCAGATGTTAAGACCTAACGCTATTCTAATCAATACAAATACTCATTTATGTAGATTTTTTAATGTAGATAACCGTATAATATGCCTATTTGCTTTTCATGTGTTTTTATGACATGAACTATAACTATAAATATTTTTCCATCATAAGATACAACGATGATGCCGTTTTATTTGTCACTTTGATGTCCGCAATTAAGAGCTAGATTGTTCACGTGAATGATAAAAAAATACCAACTCATCAACATATACTGGGACAGTACCTCCCTATACTTACTAGAACAGATATCTCATCTGATTGCAGAATATATAAATCACGTCAAAAGAAACCTGTCCTGTTAGGTTTTCAGATCTTATTTCATTTCTTTTAACGAACAAAGTGTGTACATACGTATCTACAGGTTCCCCAAACGAATCACATAACATTTTATTTACATTGTGTGTGATGTCAAGAACATTGAACCGAGGAAGGAGATATCTGATACGCTGCAGCACTAGACAGTCGTTCCTATTCGCACTTATTACGTGTCGAAACGAGCATTTTATTCTATGAGAACAATTTGTCTATTGATGTTGGTTAAAATGGAAAGAAAACATAAATATATCTAGGGAATGGTTTCTTTGTCTAATGGCCGATGCAGCTGTCATGCTTTGATGCAAATTGTGCTGGGTGAGCTTTTGTGAAAGTTCGATTGTACATATTGGCACAAACAATGCGTTCTTTAATATATATATATATATATATATATAAATGCACACATAGGGATTTTTTGCCTGTCAACACGCAATTTTATCCAATAACTGTCGGTGTTCGCACATCAAGTAAATACAGGCACCAACTAAATACAATATTGTGTTAAGAAACTTGCATCATATTATAACAATATCAGATCGCCATTTGCTTCCTAGGAAGAAGTAGTATATATTATGGTATAAAATGCCTGATTACATGGCTTGGATGCATATGCATAATACTTACAAATACTAATAACATATATTCGATATTACCAAAATCACGAGGGTGTTATAGTTTGATTATATGTTGATTATTACTATTTGCAATTTCTATAACATGTAGAAATAAAATAAAAACAGTACGACTGAACGTTTCCTTACCCGTGCCGGCTGTAAGCTAATACCTTAATCTATAAGTTCATGCACATCTTTATATTATATTAGTTCTGAATGCATGTTCGGTAGAGGAATGTAACGTAACACATTTTAAAGACTTTCTTTTACATAAGACATCACGTTTTTATCTGTAAGAAATTACAATATATAGTATGTGTCTCTATGTTACTTTGCGCAAAATAATAGTCAATATATGACAACGATACTAATTGCATCCGAAACTTCACGATATGCTGTTCCTCGTAAATTGAGCCGCTACAATGTCATCCTCGCGAAATCACTTACATTAATCATTCAATTGACTTGAGAAGAAACAAGTAAATTGACGATTGGACAATTGAATTTTTTTCACGTGATATCTCGCAGCTAAGAGTAACAGCGCCAACATGAACCGTTTCCGAACATGCTGTATAGTGCGGAAATAGCCATCTTATTGTGTTTTGTAACGGTTCGTACTGCGATACAATTTACAATATCTTTGTGTCGACTCGTGATTAATTGCTAACGTAGTCGTAATTTAATTCCTTTTAGGGATGACGATTACATAACACTTGAATCACTCTGAAAACTTATGGTTTTTTGTTTTTTTCTCCGTGACTTTTGCAATGCCATACCGCATGTTCACTTATACACAAGTTGTTAATAAAAATACTTTTAAACTCATCCAAATGAAAGAGACCAGTAGCACAAATTGCATAAAAAGAACAAATAATATTATTTGTCTAAATAAAATATATCCAGTATGTTCAGGAACGGTTTATCCTTAATGCAATAAAAAGTTATCGAATATTGATTTTTTAAATAATATCAAGCTTGTTCATTTTTATCGAATTTATGTTTTATTCATCAGAATTATTGCGAGCGAATTACCAGGCATTCAACATGAGAAATTTGGTGCAAATGTGATAACTCAGTCGGTCGAAAAACACATCCAGGCAAATATTGTCAAAAGGTATCTTTAATTCATTTTCGAGATTGCGTGGCGTTGACAGAATACGAAGTCGTTTCATGTAACAATACGTCTTATGGACCGCAAGTGATACCGCGAACACATTAAGCTTCGAAGTGCTCGTGTTCCCATCTTTCAAATAATGTCATACAAGAGAAAACGAATACATTCTCTGCTCAACCAAACCGGGAATTCATTGGTGTGAACGATCCACTGTCCTTCCGTATTCTGTGCAAAATATTCAATACTACATTGCATGTATACTTCAACTGCTTCGTTTGAGTTGTATCGCATGCGTTTTGTGTATGTCTAAGAAGGTAATGCAGGTAACAGTTTAGAAATAACGGCGAAATTAGTAGTAAAACACACACATCGGTACAGTATGTTTAAATAATGTCCCCCTTGTTATTCTGACAATTAAGTTTAATAAGATTTGTAGTTTTCTTAAGTGTTTCTAAATATGTATCTCATTAAACATATGGACGCCACAAATATCGTAAACACTGCGTACAAACAGTATTTCTATCAGACAAGTTAAAGCTATCTCAGTCGGACGAACGATTTATCTTCAATACATCACTATGCTGTTCAATACATAAGCTTGCAATTAACATTATCGGACAAGTGTTAGATCGGCTAAGCATGACCAACAGGTATTAAGGTAATACATCGGAAAACCTTCTTGACATGAACAAACAAACGAAACGAAACAACGACCGAACTAGGTCAAACGTACCAATACCGTTGCGGAGACCACATTGCATGACACAGAAATATTGGATTTGTCAAAGACAGAACTCTGTTCAAATACAATTTATCCCAATACAGTCACGAAACTGTCCATTATTGTAAGAACTCGATTATTTCATTGATGTTTATAGATATATTGTGGTCAAATCAATGCATACGGCGCTGTTAACGTCTCTTTAAACAAACTTTAAACAAACTTGACATGGCGTTTGAGACAAAAGCTTGAAACATTTTCCATGACTATTCGATAAAAGTATATCGATGTTAGCTTTCAGAACAAATAAAAACAACTTCTGAGTCCGCGATATAGCTTGAATAATGCCTCAGCGAAATGATTCGTCGTCGAAGCCATCACGAACAGGACCTCGCCAAAAATGTACTTTTTCTGTCAATGAGATAGCAAATACAAGCTTTATTTACGATAAGCTTTAAACACGAATGTGTGCTTGGGGGAAATATAAATGAAAAACGCCATCTATTTTGTAGTTATGAATTAATCAATTAGAGCTCAGTAAATGCCTGCTATAGGCTAAGGACATCAATTCGTCTTCTTTTAATTTTCTAATTCTGGATTGAAATCCAGCGCCAATAGTTGTATAATTTATTGACAGTGTTTGCTAATCACAATCTGATATCACATCAACTTCTCAAAGCGCCAAGCGTTTACAGACAGAGTAATTACAATTTATTTGACTACTTAAATGGTATGACAATTACTAGAAACAGTTGTTTTTACATTTTCCAGATAACACATTTTGCATTCATTCGCGCTTTTACTTGAATATGATAGTAAATATGAGTTTATTTTGTACAAACGCTAATGGCATTTATTTGGGTTTGGCACTGAAAGCATTTCAATACACAAGGAATACCGCAAACATCAGATGTTAAAACAATTATTACAACCACCAAGGATTTGTAAATTCCATATATTCGAAGTACAAACACTCGTTAAAATGACTTCATAATGTTCAAATAAACTCTCGCTTGCGCTTCATGTATTTCAATGTATGTAGACTTTTCGTATTTTTAATAATAAATGTCAATGAAATGCAAATAAAAAATATTGCCTTCGCCGTGATTGGAACTCGTGATCTTGCCGATTAAATTTCTTTGCCAGCTACCACCGCTTTTGCTGCTAACATGAACATACATGTACTATTTTAACCCTTAAAGCGCTGGAGATGAATTTTAAAGGCCTTTGCAAACAGTTTGGATCCAGATGAGACGCCGCAGAACGTGGCGTCTCATCTGGATCCAAACTGTTTGCTATTCTGATAGTATTCTTTGAAAAAAATTCGAAGAAAATGCTAATTTTAGAAATTCAACAGACGACATTTTAGCAGACGACAAATTTCCCAGCATGCAAAGGGTTAAATGCGAAGTTAGGAATAAATACTGTTTTTCGATGAACATCCCCTCTATCATTTTACCGATTTGGATTGGTGATTATCCACCGACGAAAATATATTGGTTAACCCTTTGCATGCTGGGAAATTTGTCGTCTGCTAAAATGTCGTCTGTTGAATTTCTAAAATTAGCATTTTCTTCGAATTTTTTTCAAAGAATACTATCAGAATAGCAAACAGTTTGGATCCAGATGAGACGCCACGTTCTGTGGCGTCTCATCTGGATCCAAACTGTTTGCAAAGGCCTTTAAAATTCAGCTCCAGCGCTTTAAGGGTTAAACAATATTCATACAAAAACGTGTTAGATCGATTGTATTACTATAATGCATAAATTTCTTTTTTTCGAGGCTATGCATATTTTTGGAAACTTGTCATTAAGTCATATTGTTACCTTTAAATTGATTAGTGTTGTATTCGCCATCGCACCAGGGAATGACTCTTCATAACAATGAATACGTTAAATATAAACTTTTACAGATATTTATATTAACCACGACTTATAAATTTTGATAACGAATGTTCATGCCTACTCCTTTAATACGTATTACCTGAAAAGTCAAGTACAACTAATTGCTCACAAATTATTGACGTACTTTTCTTTTGACTTTATAGCTTTATCTGGTAATAAATGCTATATAAGCCATAACTGCCAAAACGTATATATCGGATTGATACTATTTTTAATTTTGAAATTGCATCGAACCAAAATCTTAACAGGAATATGTTTTATAGTTTGTGTATAAACATGGGTAGTTGCTGAATTACTAACAAACTTATTAAGAAATGACGATAGCACGCTCTTTTTCTCATTCTGACGCATGTTTGTTCACATTTTCTTCAATTACGTGCCGTACTAAATTTGCTATGCAATACGATATTTCCCTTGAATACGAGCATATTATCTGTTAAATGTCTGTTCTCTTGGATAACACTAGTGCAAATCCCAAGAATATGATGTTTGATTAAAAAATGACAACTATTATTCTAGTTTTGTTGCGTTGGTAAATGACATTAATTATTGTCAAGATAACACGTCAAGAACCTGTTGTATACATAGTGTAAACGAATTCCGCAACTAAAAATAGTCCTTACCCGATCGTTCACACACCGATTAGCGGTCCTATTGCCCCATTCATTAACTATTCCATGCATGAAATTCTATATGGTCTAAACTATTTGAGATTTTTTAATTGCAATTGATTACGTTCGAATATATGTCAATAGTTCCCGATGAATGACATTTGAACCAATTGACTTTCCGATATTTATATTGGACCTATTGTTTTTTTCAGCCACCACATCATAATGCGATGAAAAAGATCAATGAACACAATTAATTGAAAATTATAATCGGCAGCGAATTTCATTTTTACAAAGTTGCTCTTTTCAAAAACAATGCTGATTGTTTTGCGACATTAATTAAACGTTAACTATGTAATTACTAATTAACTTCATAAAATATGGTATATTTGGTATATTTATTTAGCTATTCGTTGCCTTTTGTCCGATTATCAAGTTTTTTTAAGTTTGTACCTCGGCATAAACAAAGAAATGTCATTCATGCAAATAGAATAACATTATGAACTTGTAAAAATTATACCGCCTTTATGATGCTGATGCAGCAACTCTAGACAATAAGGCATTTTCGTATTGTTTCAGCAAAATAATTAAAACGAATACAACTTACTGTTAAATTGAAAATTGTTGGGCGATTATAAAAAATATTTTTTATTGAATTATTAAATTAGCGTTGTAAGGAAATGTTGTTTATTATCCCTTTAAGTATTGTTTGGGTTATTTACATTTGCGAAGCGTTGAAAATACGTGCCTTACACGAGAGTTAGAAATCTTCATAATGTCAAATACATGAATTCAAACTTTGCAAAATTCAGTTTTTTTACACAATATTGCATATTATATTTGCCATGTATACTGGCGTTTGAATAATGAACAAGATGCATACAACATATATTTCAAGCTGTTTTTCAAGTTGACACTGTTATTGTTTGACTCTGTAAAATTGTACATACACATTTCAAAATCCTCAAACAACTGACATTTTGTTTACTAAATGTGTGATGTCAAGGACATTGAAACGACTAGGAGATATCTGAAACGGTACAGCACTTAGACAGTCGCCGACAGGGGCACTCAATACGAGTCGGAACGAGCGTTTTATCCAATAAGGGCCATTAGTTTACAAATCAGAGTGTATTTATTATAGGTTCAAGTGCGAGAAACCATAATACTCTTAAAGAATGGGTTTTAATGCTTAATGGTCAATGTGACGGCCATTTTGTATGCAAATTGGAATGAGTTTAGAGCCTCACGGAGGATGTGGGCTTATGCACCTTTCTAAAAAAGCTAAGGAGAACTAACACACTCAACAAACACATCTCAATGAGAAATATATATTGTTTTAAATGAATTATAACATAAGTCTATTCCTTTTATTTTAGAGGTTATTTATATATGTTTTACTTTACAATGCTTTAAAAACATAATTGGCTTCATTTCCGTTTAACATCATTTTTCTACAATTTAAACCAGAAGAATCACAGACCCATAACACTTATAGCCAAGACATACGGCTCTGTCGTGAAAATAAACGTGTTTTAAGCATGAATCAATTCGTAATTAAAAAGTAAAAATATTGTTATAAGGGTTTTTCAACGTAATATTGATCATAACCCCATCCTTATATGAATAATATAATATAGATTCAACTATCCACGAAATACCTACTTATTTACAAGAATTTGGCCCTGGTATAATACTGTTATAATTCGAGATCATTGTATTGCAACTGATAAAGAAGCAGTTTTAAAACGTGTTAAGTAAGCTTGAATGCATGTGCTGTATACACTAACTAAAACACTTACAGTAGTAACTAATGGTATTATATTATATGTTATTCATTACTATTTCTGTTTATAATTATATGTAAGAAAGAAATGACAAGTGTCAAATTGACGAAACGTTTTGTTATCCGTGTTTGCTTTTAGTAAGCCTACACTTGACTATAAGTTCCGAATACACGTTAATTTAATATGAAACCTTTTATTACTCACGGCAAAATGTGCGCCTTTAACACATTATACCATCTTGTTATATTATTATAACGATAATGATTGTATACATATAGCCTAGATATATCGTTCGCTTTTAATCGCACCCCTTGTCAGTTGCACTAGAACCATCTCTTGACTGAAGAAGTAACACATAAATTGACGATTGCACAACTGCATTATTTCATCTCACAGTTGAGAATTATAGCGCTAAAATGAACTCTGGTGTATAGTACGGTAAAAGCAATGCTAATGATTTTTTGTATTTCGGAGCCTTATTTAAAACCATTTAATATCATGCTTTGTCCACTTTTGATTTGAATTCAATCTGAAATTACTTTTGCATTTCTTATGGGCATGACGATGACGCAATGCGACTTGTTGGTAACATAACATTTTTCTTCACGTAAGGGATCACATGCACACGTCTTAAAACACAGACAGACAGACAGTTTGATCAGACTTATACAATGGTACAGCGTCATACTAGAATATGCAAATTATTTTCTGTAAAGAGAATACAAACATACCAATCATATACATGTGTTAAAAATAATTGTGTTATGTTCTCTATGACGTTTAAAATAGATGGTAAATATCGCGTATTCACTGTATATAAACAAAATTGTGAACACAATAGTTTTATATTCGCCTTCCTAAAAGAAGAGACCACTTACAAAAATAAAAATGTCAATCAGAAACACCTACACAGTTACTAAAATTGATTCAATCTAGTATGTCCAAGACGTCTAATCATAAAAAGTACAAATGATTATAGTATCATAACAATTTAGAATATTCATCTTTATCGAATCTATTATGTTTACGCCAGAACTGTCGTGTGCGAATTTCTAGGAATGTATTAAGAGGAATTCTGCACAATAGGTGATAACTCATTCAAACGAACTGCACATACCTTATCATATAGTGGTAATAAGGATTGTATTCATTTTAGTGATGACGTGACGTTGACAGAATAAGAGGTCGTTTAATGTAACAATGCGTATTATGGACCGCATAATTGATTAAGCGTCATGATTCGACATGCAGATTTTAAGATCGCAACTTAACTCCATACATAAGATTAAAAAAAATGGTCTCATGCTGACCGAAACAGGACTTAATGTGTTTAAACTATTGATTGTTCCTTCACATTCGGAGGAAGGTATTGAATACTATGTTCAATGTGTATTTCAATTGTTTCAATTGAAATTCAGTGCATACTTTAAGCGTGTATCTACTAAAGCAATGCAGATAGTAGTAAGGCGTGAGTTATTACCAGTTTACAAAACGACGGTTATAAGTAAGAAAGCAACAATCGATACGGTATGTTTACATTATGTTGTACCTTATAATACTGAACATTGATTTTCATTCGATTTTATTGTCTTCTTTAGTGAAGCACAGTATGTATCTCATTAAACGTAGAGACGCCATTAATGTCGCGAGCGCACAACCTATTAAATCTATTAAAGAGGTAACATCTAAAGAAATTTTGATCAATATAAACGACACAGTTTGTGGAAGATCTCTTTAGTATATATTTTGAGTGCAGATAAATGCAACTTCAGCAATTTTAATTCTTGGCGCAATGTTCCTTTTGGGATTTTTATGTGTATATATATTTAACTTAAAACAATATTGAATGACTGTCCGATGAATTTGTAGCTATTTTTCATTTCAGAATAAATTAATAAAAAAAACTACTTTTAAGTCAACCATTCAGGTTGAATATTGCGTCAGTTTTTCGACGCTGAGTCCAATTGTACATAACGTTGCATACAATGCTATTTGGCTGTCAATGTCATAACAAGTACACGAATTCTTTACGGTTAGCTCACGAAAATGAACGCGTGGGAGAATATTAGAATGGTAATAGCCCTATCTTCATACATTATGTAACTATCAATGAATTAATATGGTAGTATATAAACCCGGGTGAGCTAAGATTCAGTATGCTTTTGGCTACGGACTTGAATTTGTTCTTATTAATTTTTTGAAATCTAATTTTAGAGAAACGGCCGAAAATTGTGATATATTTATTTACACTGTTCAATAATCACAATCAAATATCCCATCGACTTATCAACGCGTTTACAAACACAGTTATAAAAATTTATTTGACTACTGAAAATGGAATAACAACTACAAGAAACTGTTGTTTGCAATTTCCAGAATGATCACTACAAAATGAATTTATTAATTAACGCTTTTATTAATTTATTATACATTTTATAAATAACAAGTTTAAAAACTTGCGGGACGTGATTTTGTATTTTGAATTAATTACATTTAAATATACTAGGAATACCGAACACATAAGACGCAATCATATGTGTTGAAACAATTATGACAGTAACCACGGATGAAGAGGCAGCCAAACGAACACTGGCCAGAAAAAGCTTCAGTCAAAAGGAAGGTTTCAATGCGTTGTATTATTATGATTATACCTGATTCATGAAATGATTGGACGATTACTTGCATGCGTTTTACTGAACATAGGTACGTTTTTCACTTAATGGAAGTTTAAATTTCTTTTTGTTTAAGGCTATGATTTTTATAACATTTGAAAGTATTAATTAAATTAAATAAAATATCTTAAAATAATAATTTTTCTATTTTATAGCGTCTTGCCTTACTAATCCGTAATAAGTACACACATATAGTACACTTTTTGGTTCAATACATGTTATATATTTTTAAACATTTTTTTATAAATTCTGTTATCGGTTATTGTAATTTCTTTAATTAAACGGGTGGCTTGTACAGTAGATATTGATTTATTTATATCAATTACACAATAACTGTATTCATGATTTAATATAATCTTTCCCTGAAAATGTTCCTCATTATAACAAATGCAGTTTCATTAACGCATATACCATGCGGTTGACCTATTATAATGCAAATGTTGCAAATCAAATCAATATGGGATTTAATGTTAGCAAAACAATGTTGATTCTCCCTGGTAAAATATACCGTTTGTTTTGGTAAACGTTTTGTTGCAAACATTGCAGGAAAGAAAAACCACACAACAACGTGCATATTGTAGTCGTATAATTGTATGTAGCATTGATTATTATTTAAATTTTGAATGTTATATTAAGAATTTGTTCTATATGCGCAGAATACAATTTTTCGACTGCGATTTTAAAAAGTATACAATACATAAAAATAACATAAAGGTTGAGACACAATTTTATATTAAATTTAAATAGCTGCATGAATATCTGTTATATGTCTTTTTACTTGGATGTGAGGTCTGAGTATGAATGACACCATTTGAGCATTTTTTAGTTGGTAAAAGAGGGTCATATTGGCATGTGATTATACGTCAGTAACGTTATTTTGTATATTGTGCAAACGAATGCCTCAACTAACATTATCAGTAACCGATCATCTTCAAACTGATAAGTTATATTGCCACATGCATTATCTTTCATTCACGTAATTCTATTTTAGTTCAAATTCTTTGAGATCTTATCGAATAAGACGGATTGTGTGCAAATATTTGTCATTAGTTTTTATGAATAGCGTTTGTTTAAATTGACTTTCCATTATTAATATTGGATCGACTGTGTTTTAAGCCTCCACACCAGAAAAAGATTTACTCGATTTATTTATAAAATATATTGGTTTTTACAACTGCAGCAATTTTTTACTGTACAAAGGGGCTCTTTTCTAAATCATTACCGGTTAACATTGCGACGAGTTTCAAAATTTAATTATTTTGCTATATGTAAACTGTGTGTCCGTCTATCAACTCCTTTTACGATTCACGCATTTGTCGGTGTTTCATTTGGCAAAAGTAAAGAAGTTTCTTGAAAAGTATATAAACTATTATTTTGAACATGTAAAATATAAGGTGACTCATACTTACAATAAAATCACACACACATTCAATATTTTCCAAATGTACATACGATCTTTAAATTTGGCATATACATGACTAGCAATGTAAGAAGTAACAATCAAAACTTCCTGTTTTAACCAGAGGTAAATTGTTTGGAAAATGTTTAAAAAAATCTTAATTTTGCTGGGCTAAATGGGCATTGGAACTTATTGTAAACGCTTCAAGTGTACATATAAAGAGAAGTAATATTTCACATTTTTAATTGGTTAGTTTTTTCAGTCGACATGTAGTGGGTTAAATTATATTATTAAATTCAACAAAAGCTGAAAGAGTGCACATTATTTTCAACCGAATACCGCGCAGACCTGTCGAATAATTTGTGTCCGAACAATCGTTAACGATGGAATTTTAGTAAATTACTTTGAATGATGCCGTTTGAAAATAATAATAATAATATTGTTTACTAGCAATTGATCGATGCAAAGAAATGGTTGATAAACGAGACTTCTTGGTGAGAATAATCTCAAGTTTTGTGCACTGGCATTACAATTATACCGCGTATATGATTATAATGATCAATAATGGGAATAGTTTGGTTTTAGCGAATCAATGATGTAAATAGAGCTTACTGTTGAATAGAAAACTTTTATTGCGTATAATATTAATAAATATACCATAATATTAACTTTGCAAGCTTTTTATCAAATATTTAAAGAAGTGAAAACAAGATAGGGTTAAAGGCCGGCTTATTCACATAATACACAATAAAATGATTAAGGTTATAATAAACATGTTTAGGGGCTAAACTTCGAGGATCAGCTATTACATCATATTGTTCCACTTTAATTATATTTCACGTCGATTGTTATTTTACAGAAATGTCTTGTTTTCAATATAATATGTGCGGGTTCGCAGTAGCTATTTTGAAGTGTGAGTAAGAATCAACCTAAGACTTTGTTGCATTGTTTTGCATGATGGTATTCTTTTGGACAAAATAATTAGTTGATTATTTCAGCAAACAAGTTTCAATAAGCCGATAAAATCAGATCTGCAGATATTGTCCGGCCTCAATGTTCAATGCATTGATGCTTTGGATTTAATATTCGAACGTTGATTTACACGCTGCTGTTTTAAACTAATAAGAAAACACGCATATTGCCTCTTGATTTTATTTCATAACGGTAGGCCCCAGTATGAACTACTTGAATTATCTTCCGCTTTTCAATGTAAAAAAGGCAGAAATCTATCTGCGACAAACATGTGTACACGGACCATTTCCTGTATGGACACATAGTTCCTTTCTTGCAAGTTTTATATCTTTTGTTAATATTTTAAACAATATTCGGTGTCTAATCCCACCGCCATGAGACAAATAACCATGTGATGATTCCCGAATTAATTTACTATGTTACAAGCATTATGCATGACTATTGTGGAGAGACAATTATATAATTTCTTATTACAGATGGCAACGGTTAATCGGCTAACCGGTTATCCGTTTCTTAAGGAGGTTAACCGATTACAAAATTAATACTCGGTTACTCTTGCAGAAAACGCATTTTTTTTTGTTGAACGAAATTAATGCTCAAATAGTTAGTTTTGTTTTACTTCATTTCACTGTATCGGCTAATCCGCTAATCTGATCGCAAATTATCGGCAATTACCACCCCGTGATGCCCCCCTGTGGATCGAAAGCGACTAGAGTTGTAAACCATCGGGATGCAGCGGTATCATGAGCAGGCACACGAGCACCTACTCTGCAGTGTGTTTGTTTAGCACTTTACAGTCTATTGTGTTTCAATTGACATGACGCCGCCTGTCAATCAAGTTCTTATCTAAGAACTGATCTACCAATCAGCGATCGATTAATCGGGCGCGTTAGTTAGCAACGTACTGTCCGCCATTTTCTAGACAAGCTATGTATAGGTTCACTTTTACTTTAGCGACTTTCTTTTGTTTTCCTCTTTAAAAAAGTAGATTAAAAAATGGTTAAACGGTGTCGATGGGGACTATGTAACTCGGGCAATCGATATCCTGAAAGATTAGTTGGTGACATTTAATTTATATCGTTTCCAAAGCCGAAAAGAGATCTTGAGAAGTGTAAGAGATGTATAAATGCATGCGGTCGTCACCACGAACAACTGAACGTCAACACTGTCAAAGACAATTATAATATATTTTTATCGGATATACTAGCAGATTTAAATAGTTTATGTCATCGATCTGATTATCACATAATATTTCACGTTTAAAAAAATTAGTTTTATCAGTTACTAGGTCATTAATATACAGAAGCGAGGTTCATCTTCATTACTTAAAGAGAAATAAAACCCAGCATGAAGCCTAATTTGTGCTGTGTTTTATTACTCTGATAGTTATGCACTTAATTGACATCATACATGTTATTAGAAGGTGACACGTGATATATTATATTAATAACGGTATCTACACATGTGCAGACATGTGATGTCACCAATGAACGCTTTTAATCCACCTTTGAGATCGAATGCCTAGTTCTCTTTTTTTTCAACGAGTTTCGTTTGACTTGTTCGAAAAAAAAAAGCGGAAATGAAATAAAGCAAAAACGGTGTGAATAGGTTTTATGTAACTCTGACATTCGGTATCCATAAGTTAGATTAATTAAATATATACCATTTCAAACGCGGAAATGCGGTCTTGACAAGAACAAGTGGAAGCTTCAATGTGTAGAATTACCGAGATCACCCTTATGGAGCATTTATTTATTTAAAAAACTGGAAATGTTATGTTAAAAATAACTACGCATTATTAAGTATGAATTATATCACGTGTGCTTGTAGAATAATAGAGAAGATTGGTACCAACTTTGCTTAACTTAACGAAATCCCCGTTATAAATCGAGTTTTGTGTGTGTCAGAAACAAGTGAAAACGATAATATGTTTCTATTTTACTAGAATCGAATCGATAAATGGCACATAATAAGATTTATTATTACTGATATAACCAATAAATGCCGAACTTTGGAGAAGTCGGTACCTGCGCCAGCGTATGATACAGGTAGCTTTACTGAATTCCCCTTCATACATCGCTACTTTATATATGACAATGACAAAACTTATTGTGCTGTCTTGCACTTTCAATTATAGTGATTGATAAATGTCCCATAAGCAATGTTTAATGTTATTTATATCACTTTTATACGTAATAACATGTGGGATTTTGGTACACTCGGTGTCAGAAAGCGTGTAAAACTTCACCGAAAGCGCTATTTCGTGTCAAATACACGAGTGGAAATGTTTCGTAAATAACATGGGTAAATTCCGTTGAAGAAGTGTTAATTTATTGCTAATACCAACATCACACGTAATATAAGGTTCGATTTCGGTCAGCGCGCAAGCGTTTGAGAGCGTTATTCATGTACCGAAAAACCCGTTATCATTAGCTGATGTTCTCTATAAAAGTATATTTTTTGCATTCGCAGAATAACTAAATGACACAAACCCCTTATACAAGTGTCATATGGTGTCAAAAAGTCCATGAAAATAATCCGGAATATCGCGTTGATCTACATGCAGTATATAGGCAATGAAGCCATTTTGGTGTTAGCTTGTCTAGGTTTGCTACCCGCTGAGCCACGTGATTAAGTGGGCGGAGCGATCATAGATAAGGCGTCATGTCAATTATTCAAATATTGATAAATTTAAATTATAAACCGACCAATGACGCTTGTCAATTAGCACATTTTACTGCGATATGTCCTATTTTTTTTATAAATAGAACATTAACGTGAATATCCAGAATAAAGTCTGTCGAACGTGATCAGATAGCACGTATTTTAAAAGTAAAGCGACAATCTGTAATCATGCCTCTATCATCGGATGCCTGGAAATTTTTCAAACGGGCTGCTGACAAGAAATCAGCTACATGCATACTATGCCCAACGACACTGTCGTTGCATGGGGGTACATCCAATTTCCGTAATCACATGAGATTTAAACACCCCGCTGATTTTCGATGTGAGCCATCTCCAGTAATGCAGACATCACTGGACTGCTATGTAAATACTCCGAAAAAGATGACTGGCTCAGAAAGCGAGTCAATTACAATATTTTTAGCATGATATGATATGTCACAATTTACACGTGCCGTGAAGTATGCCATTGTTTTGACTACCATTTTTTGATAAAAATCAATAAGCGTGACACTGATTACACCCGATCACTTTTGTTTTAACAACTATTGCAAACTTTAACGCTTCGCCTGTTGCAAAATATATTCACGCTAATTGACAATTGTTATTAATCAGCAAACTGTTAATTTTTAGCTGTGTGAAATGCACATGGTTTCGGTTGCATTTTTGCGCGATGGAAACAACGTGGAATGAACTTTTCTCATGGCAAGATAACAGTTTTTTCGGACGTTGTCCATCTTCAAGCGACTGTGGAGATAATCGATGAGTTTGAATATTGTACATGCACATTATTTGTACAAGTGCGGTCATCGAAGAATTTTGGGAGTTTTGATTTCTCAGGTAATTATAAATGTATGATGCATGCTGATAACTGCATATTATGATATAACTTTATCTGGTAGTTTAAAGGTAGTTTTAAGTGTATTTAACATTCAAAAATGATCAAAAACGCTGAATTTAAACAAACGTAAGAGTAGTATGCGGGAATCAGTTTTGAACATATGTCTTTAGCAAAATTGATTAAGTAATTTGTAACACTATTAAATCGTAGATTGGTGAAAGACAATGGTGCCTTTAAAAATAATTTGTGACTGAGCTTTATCATTAAAACCAAGCATCCATTCGCATAACCAAAATGAACATGGCCCCGGCGACGACGTAACATTTATGTCAATTTTGCAAAACGTCGCCAGATTTTCACACTATGTTACTAGCAAAAACAACATAAGATACATCAACATGACTTGATAACATGTGGGTGATTATTTAGTAGAACATATTGCTGTCATAAAGGAAAATGTTGAAAAACTTCGAGATACTACTCGCTATCAAGAATTACCAGTACCTTTATTATACTTGCCACCATCAGTTTTCGTTCATTCTAAAATAAAAAATATAATGTAGAATTTGACTGGTTAAAATTATATAGAAATTGCTTTCAATGTACTTAGTATGTTTCTTCGAATGTTGTTATGAGCGAAATAACAACAGGAATATCATTGTCTGTGCTTTGAGAATAGAATACCACCTACATGAACTGATGTCATCAACGTCAACTGGCAGGTAGAGGATTATTTTATTAAATGATATATGTTGACAATAAAAAACCATGCCTTTGCTGTTGTTATGAGCGTATAACAACATGAGCATGTTCTATATGTTAACAATAGAATACCATGTATTGACTGCTGTCATGAACATATATCAACAGGCGTGGCATGGTCTATATGGCAACAATAAAATATCCTGCCTTGACAGTTGTCATTAACATATTACAACATTAAGAGCATGTTTTATATGATATCCATAGAATACTATGCATTGACTGTTGTCATGAACGCATAACAACATGCGGAGCATGTTCCATATGTTGATGATAGATTACCATGCCTTGGCTGTTGTAATAAACATGAAACAACAGGTAAGCATGTTCTATATGTTGACAATATAATATTCTGCCTTGCCTGTTCTCATGAACGTATAACAACAGGCAGAGCATGTTTTATATGTTGACAATAGGAAACCGTGCATTTACCGTGTTGTCATGAGCATATAACAACAGGCAGAGCATGTTGTATAAGTTGATTATAGCGTACCATGCCTAGACTGTTGTAATGAACATATAACAACAGGCAGAGCATGTTCTATATGTTAACAATGGAATACCATGTCTTGTCTGTTGTCATGAACATATAACAACAGGCTTTGCATGGTCTATATGGCAGCAATAGATTACCCTGCCTTGACTGCTGTCATGAATAAATAACAACAGTAAGAGAATGTTCTATATGTAAACAATATAATACCGTGCGTGGCCTGTTGTTATGAACGCATAACAACAGACGGAGCATGTTTTATATGTTGACAATAGAAAACCGTGCCTTTACCGTTGTCATGAAGATTATAACAACAGGCAGAGCATGTCGTAAAAGTTGATAATAGCATACCATGCCTAGACTGTTGTAATGAACGTATAACAACAGACAGAGCATGTTCTATATGTTAACAATGGAATACCATGTTTTGACTGTTGTCATGAACATATTACAACATTAAGAGCATGTTCTATATGTGAACAATATAATAATATGCATTGACTATTGTTATGAACGCATAACAACAGGCGGAGCATGTTCCATATGTTGATGATAGATTACCATGCCTTGGCTGTTGTAATAAACATGTCACAACAGGAAAAGCATGTTCTATATGTTGACAATATAATATTTTGCCAAGATTGTTGTCATGAACGTATAATAACAGGCAGAGTATGTTTTATATGTTGACAATAGGAAACCGTGCCTTTACCGTTGTCATGAACATATAACAACAGGCAGAGCATGTTGTATAAGTGGATAATAGCGTACCATGCCTAGACTGTTGTAATGAACATATAACAACAGGCAGAGCATGTACTATATGTTAACAATGGAATACCATGTCTTGTCTGTTGTCATAAACATATAACAACAGGCGTAGCATGGTCTATCTGGCAGCAATAGAATACCCTGCCTTGACTGCTGTCATGAATATATAACAACAGTAAGAGAATGTTCTATATGTAAACAATATAATACTGTGCATGGCCTGTTGTTATGAACGCATAACAACAGGCGGAGTATGTTTTATATGTTGACAATAGGAAACCGTGCCTTTACCGTTGTCATGAACATATAACAACAGGCAGAGCATGATGTATCAGTTGATAATAGCGTATCATGCCTAGACTGTTGTAATGAACGTATAACAACAGGCAGAGCATGTTCTAAATGTTAACAACGGAAAACCATGTTTTGACTATTTTCATGAACATATTACAACATTAAGAGCATGTTCTGTATGTGAACAATATAATACTATGCATTGACTATTGTTATGAACGCATAACAACAAGCGGAGCATGTTCAATATGTTGATGTTAGATTACCATGCCTTGGCTGTTGTAATAAACATGTAACAATCGGAAAAGCATGTTCTATATGTTGACAATATAATATTTTGCCTTGACTGTTGTCATGAACGTATAACAACAGGCAAAGTATGTTTTATATGTTGACAATATGAAACCGTGCCTTTACCGTTGTCATGAACATATAACAACAGGCAGAGCATGTTGTAAAAGTTGATAATAGCGTACCGTGCCTAGACAGTTGTAATGAACATATAACAACAGGCTGAGCATGGTCTATATGTTAATTATGGAATACCATGTCTTGACTGTTGTCATAAACATCTAACAACATGCGTAGCATGGTCTATATGGCAGCAATAGAATACCCTGCCTTGACTGCTGTCATGACTATAAAACAACAGTAAGAGAATGTTCTATATGTAAACAATATAAAACTGTGCTTTGATTGTTGTAATGTTCTATAAGTTGTACATATAACAAAAGGCAAAGCATGTTGAAAAATAATATTCTGCCTTGACTGTTGTTATGAGCGTTTGACAACAGACAGGACATGTTCTATATGTTCACAATAGAATATTATGCATTGTCTGTTGTCATGAACGCATAATAATATGTTCATGACAACAGTACAGACATGGTATTCCATTGCTATCATATAGAACATGCTCTGCCTGTTTTTATACGTTCATTACAACAGTCTAGGCATAATACGCTATTATCAACTTATACAACATGCTCCGCCTGTTGTTATACGTTCATGACAACAGCCAAGGCATAGTATATTATTGACAACATATAGAACATATTTCACCTGGTGTTATATGTTCATGACAGCATTCAAGGCATGATATTTTATTGTCAACTTACACAACATGATCCGTCTGTTGTTACACGTTCAAGACAACAGCCAAGGCATGGTATTCTATTGTCAACATATAGAACATGCTCCGCCTATTGTTATACGTTCATGACAACAGCCAAGGCATGGTATTCTATTGTCAATCTATTGAACATGCTCCGCTTTTTTTTACGCTCGTGACAACAGCCAAGGCATGGTATTATATTGCCAACATAGAGAACATGCTCCGCCAGTTGTTATGCGTTCATGACAACAGCCAAAACATGGTATTGTGTTGTCAACATATAGAACATATCTCACCTGGTGTTATATGTTCATGACATCAGTCAGGGCATGATACTTTATTGCCAACTTACAGAACATGCTCCGTCTGTCGGTATACGTTCAAGACAACAGCCAAAGGCATGGTATTCTATTGTCAACTTACACAACATGCTCCGTTTGTTGTTATACGTTCATGACAACAGCCAAGGTATGGTATTTTGTTGTTAACATATAGAACATTTTTCACCTGGTGTTATATGTTCATGACAGCAGTCAAGGCTTAATATTTTATTGTCAACTGGCACAACATGCTCCGTTTGTTGTTATACGTTCATGACAACAGCCAAGGCATGGTATTCTATTGTCAACATAAAGAACATGCTCCGCCTATTGTTATTCGTTCATGACAACAGCCAAGGCATGGTATACTATTGTCAACATATAGAACATGCTCCGCTTGTTGTTATACGTTCATGAAAACAGCCAAGGCATGGTATTTTATTGTCAACATACAGAACATGCTCCGCCTGCTGTTATACGTACATGACAACAACCAAGGCGTGTTATTCAATTGTCAACATATAGCACATGCCTCGCCTGTTGATATACGTCCAAGACAACAGCCAAGACGTGAATTTCTATTGTCAACATATAGAACGTGCTCCGCCTGTTCTTATCTGGTCATGACAACAGCCAATGCATGGTATTCTATTGTCAACATATAGAACATGCTTCGCCTGTTCTTATAAGTTCGTGACAATAGCCACGGTATAGTATTCTATTGCCAACATATAGAACATGCTCCGCCTGTTGTTATACGTTCATGAAAACAGCCAATGCATGGTATTCTGTTGTCAACATATAGAACATGCTCCGCCTGTTCTTATTTGGTCATGACAATAGCCAGGACATGGTTTTCTGATGTCAACATATAGAACATACTTCACCTGTTGTTTTATGTTCATAACAGCAGTCAAGGTATAGTATTCTAGTGTCAACATATAGAATATGCTCCGCCTATTGTTAAACGTTCATGACAACAGCCAATGTATGGTATTCTATTGTCAACATATAAACCGTGCACCGTCTGTTGTTATATGTCCATTACAACAGACAAGACGTTGGATTCTATTGCCAACATATAGAACATGCTCAACCTTTTGTTATACGTTCGTGACAACAACCAAGTCATGGTATTCTATTGTCAACATATAAAACATGCTCCGCTTGTTGTTATACTCTCGTGACAACAGCCAAATCATGGTATTCTTTTGCCAATATATAGAACATGCTCCGCCTTTTGTTATGCGTTTATGACAACAGCCAAGGCATGGTATTTTGTTGTCAACATATAGAACATATTTCACCTGGTGTTATATGTTCATGATAGCATTCAAGGCATGCTATTTTATTGTCAACTTACACAACATGCTACATCTGTTGTTAAACGTCCATGACTACAGCCAATGCATGGTATTCTATTGTCAACATATAGAACATGCTCCGCCTATGGTTATTCGTTCATGACATCAGCCAATGCATGGTATTCTATTGTCAACATATAGAACATGCTTCGCTTGTTGTTATACGCTCGAGACAACAGCCAATGCATTCTAATCTATTGCCAACATATAGTACATGCTTCTCCTGTTGTTATTCGTTCATGACAACAGCCAAGGCATGGTATTTTATTGTCAACATTCAGAACATGCTCCGCATGCTGTTATACGTACATGACAACAATCAAGGCATGTTATTCTTTTGTCAACATATAGCACATGCTTCGTCTGTTATTATACGTCCAAGACAACAGCCACGACGTGGTTTTCAATTGCCAACATATAGAACATGCTCCGCCTGTTGTTATACGTTAATGACAACAGCCAATGCATGGTATTCTGTTGTCAACAGATAGAACATGCTCCGCCTGTTGTTATACGTTAATGACAACAGCCAATGCATGGTATTATGTTGTCAACATATAGAACATGCTCATGTAAATTTTGTCAACATATAGAACATGCTCATGCAAATTTTATGATCCTTCAATCAAATACTTGAAATTATAAATATTGGATTTATAGTGCATTAAGCTAACGTGCTGAGCTATAATCATGATGTTACCAAGTTAGAGTACATGTGGGTTGGAAACCACGATTTATACTTTTTACCAACATTAATTTTAAAGGACGTATGTTTACACCATTGGTTTAATGTTTGTTATTCGTTGATTGAGGTCCGTGGAATAGTTTACAAACTTAAATGGTTTTCATGCCCTAATATACGTCTTCCTATATACGACATTTTTATTATTCCCAGTATTTTGTATTTAGAACCGTCATATTTTCTTCCTTTCGACATTTTCATTTTTCCCAGTAGTATTTTTCTTAAATAAAGGCTTAAATGAATATAAGATGTTTTGCTATAAATATTTGCATTGTTTTTGTAACATGTATTAAAAAAAAATCAGATGCATTTTTTTCATTCCTTTCACTAAAAATATTAAGATAAAATTCCCTTCACCTTGTAGTTGATGAAACTCGGCCGACCTCTTAATAGCGGCCTTTTATACTGTCCATTGAACTTTAATTCAACGATTTGAGATAAAAATATAGTGGACTAATCAACAAATGGTGACCGAATATTTTGCATATTATACACAAGAAATCGGGTTATTCATAAAATATAAACTAAATTACATGCATGTAAAATCAGTCATAAAACAGCTTTCGTATGGACCGGTTAGAAATCCAATTATATAGGATAATTATATATAATGCAGTATAAATCAGTATTTACAGTATAATCTTGGTTAGTTCCCCGTGTATACAAATAAAGTTCCTTTGTACAAAAAATTTAATGATCAATACTAGTTAATAATGCTTCCATATGGTTCGAGTTATGTTAAATGAACATAAATAGTTTTCGGACCCATACTCAATGAGTATAACGTACGGAAATGTAAACATGAAGTTGTACTATTTATAACTTGTTGGTTTCCCAGAATCCATTTAAAGTCTCTTGTTGGCGCATGCGCATTACAATACCATGCCTCGCTCGTTGTCGTTGTCCGCTTCCCGAAAAATTGTTTATGAACTCATACGTTTTTCGGATGTTGTTTTTTATTTATGTGGTACAAAGACAGGCGGTTAACAGGTTAACCGCTCGAATATCAAAACAGGTTAACCGGTTACGGATTTGCCTAGGATTGCCATTCCTATTTCTTATACATCGCATTTTTCTCCACAACCGTATAAGAAAAAGAAAAATATAAGTTCAACAAACATTATAACAGTTGATAATGGACATCCCTGGATAAGTGTTTGTTTAAGATAAATCTTAGCCAGCGGCGTCATCAATAAAAGGCATTTTGGTGGACAAAATAATAGTTTTCCAACGGATGAATGTTTATTGCGACACATATTGAATGCATCTCTGGACGAACGTCTGCGTGCTTTAATGTACCAGATATCTGAGAAGTTTCTGCACGGACCGAAGTATTTTGTTAAGGTGTTAGAATGAGTGTTTTATAAAAGAAACACTACTGCTCTTACATTATGTTTATATCTTAAGTGTATTGCTTCAAAATATCTTTGTATCTTTAAACAATTTAAGTATTGTATGCTATGACTGTAATTTAATATGAAGTTGCTACGTATTGTTATGATTTTTTATTAATGTAGATTGTTCTGCGTAGTGCACAGTAATTTAGTCGTGTAATGGCGCCCAACAAGAAGTGTATATAAACTTGTCTAGGGTAAGCCGGTTAACAAGTACAATGCGCACATACGTGTGCCAGTAAGGGCGACTGCCCTACCTGAATCAGAGGTAAGGATGTAATGGTCATACAAATGGTGTTTTGGTTCTGGTTGGGAATAAGACCATTAATGTTCGAATTGTATATACGCGCTCTTGTAATTTAGCAGAATAGCAATATCAAACCTTCCCTTTTTTATATTTATAGTTCTCATTTATTTGGATTTTGTTAATTGACTTCGAAGACCGATGATTGAGATTAAAACGAATCAATATCCCTCGAAAATGATATACTAATTTAGTTTGCTAGTACGTTATTTACCTTATGTTTATTGGTAAGAATTATGTATAATGTATTATAATCTATTATTGGTTTTCAAATTATGTTTTTGATGGATTAATTGAATAATCGGGTTGATTGATTCGTTCGTTATATCCTCATTATTTAAATAATTTTGTTAGTCCTTTATCATCCTTTAGACACGTATCAATTATTTATTTTAGTCAAACAACGCTTCAAGATCGTTAATGGTCTTCCTTTAGTGTTTCATTACCATACTTCCTTTGCCACTTACACTGTCAAGATATCAAATATATTCTTAACTGTCTATTTTTAATTTAAGGCTTTACAATATCATCATTATAAATTCAATGACGTTTTAGTACACATATTTTCCGTTCCATTGTCAATCGAACTTACACTATATAACCAAACGTAATCACGTTGATGATGTATTCATCGGAGTCGAGCAAATAAATGCGTGGACAATTGCAAAATATATAAGCGGCATCCCTCGGCTGCAAATTAAATCACGAAAATGAACCGTTTAAATATTATTGGATTGTGTAGTTAAAGACTGGAGGGCATTCCCATCGGTGCAATTTGAAATATTTTTGCACTTTTCAGTTTCACGTAGTGTTTTGTATGTCAACGTTATTGAAATGTTGATCTTTATTAAATGACATACACGGTCATTTTTAGTCAGTGAAATAGGTGCGTTTACTAACAAACAAGATCGGCTAAAGCAAGTTTAACATTCAGTTAAGCTTTGTGACATTCACGACGTTCTTTTTCCTCTCCTAAAACTGACATAAAAACTGGCTTTATTGGTCAAGCAGGCACCTTTATTTTCGAATTCAAGTTATCGTCTATCATAAAGAATTTCATGTTTAATAGTCGTGTAAGTAATTTATCATTGGGTAACAGAATGACCACACCGAAAATTCAGCAAACTTAGCGTTATGTTGTCATGGACGCAAATAATTCATTAATCAAACTGTTAAGAAAAAAGGGTACACTAGGTTAAAATTACCATTTGTCTATTGTCTTTATAGCCATTATTCTATACAAAAATAAAAAGGATCTTCTTGAACACGTTTTGTTTATCTGACATTATTTACAGTTGGAAATCAGTTTTTTCTTAATTTCAATCGTTAATTGTAAGAATACAGGAATGAACAAATAAATGATCAGGATAGAACTCCATGCCACCATTGCTATACAACTCATTTCCTTTGATGACTGAATAATGATTACATTAGTGTTCATTCATCTATACAAAGAACCATGTAAACAGATATCGAAACGTTTTTATACTTTCGTCAAATGAAATGATACCTATGCCTCCATTTTAGTTTTAAATTACATCATTATTTTGTTCAATTCTTGTATAAAAAAATCATTTATTAATACCTAAATGTTACAAATTTAACGTTATCATTAAAAATGTCTTTATTTACAAAAAGTAATGATTGTTTATACACACGAAACGTTGTTCTGATGTAAGTCAAGCTGCTTCTCTGTAATAACTCACTTGAATAATCAGTCAAAGGAGACGAGAAATCAATGCAGTGATATCAGTCAAAGGAGACGAGAAATCAGTGCAGTGATATCAGTCAAAGGAGACGAGAAATCAGTGCAGTGATGTCATCAGTCAAAGGAGACGAGAAATCAGTACAGTGATATCAGTCAAAGGAGACGAGAAATCAGTGCAGTGATGTCATCAGTCAAAGAAGACGAGAAATCAGTGCAGTGATGTCATCAGTCAAAGGAGACGAGAAATCAGTGCAGTGATGTCAGTCAAAGGAGACGAGAAATCAGTGCAGTGATATCAGTCAAAGGAGACGAGAAATCAGTGCAGTGATATCAGTCAAAGGAGACGAGAAATCAGTGCAGTGATGTCATCAGTCAAAGGAGACGAGAAATCAGTGCAGTGATATCAGTCAAAGGAGACGAGAAGTCAGTGCAGTGATGTCATCAGTCAAAGGAGACGAGAAATCAGTGCAGTGATGTCATCAGTCAAAGGAGACGAGAAATCAGTGCAGTGATGTCAGTCAAAGGAGACGAGAAATCAGTGCAGTCATGTCAGTCAAAGGAGACGAGAAATCAGTGCAGTGATGTCATCGGACTTTATTTTTAAGTATATCCAATGCTATGCAGTTTATGTATTTATTGTGAGTGGAGTTAAGTGCTTTGCAAACTAAACTAGTCGTAATGAATCTTTCATTAATTTTGGAAATGGTGTTTACAGAATACGAGGTTGTAAAATGTCAAATGAAATTCGCCCGCGTGTTTTCATATATTCACGTTACGTTGTGGGTTTTTTGTGTGAAGTGTTTAAAATACATGCAATACGCGAGATTTTGAGATTCCTCGTGTTACCAAATACATGAATGCATTTCTTTGCAAAACGTAGTGTTATTTCACGCAATATTGCATATTGTATGCCATGCATACTAGCGTTTTAATAAGATAGAATGACATACAAAAAGGTTAAATTAATAGATGCATATCAAAGAGCAGATATACTAAGGATACAACGATTAAAAGATACGACACTTATTATTTAAAAAGAATTGCGACACATCATGTTCAACAACTATTTTCGTTCGTTGTACATGAAACAATCTTTCAAGCAAATGGGTAGGTCTTAATGCAACATCTAAGATGTATCTTACGTCTGGCGCATGCGTATAACCAGTATTCTGTATTTGAAATAAAAGGACAAAGGAGTTACTAAGTCGGATGAAACAACTCTTCCATTAAAGATCTGAAATAATAATGCTAAACTGTTTTGAAAGAACAAACGGCAATCTCGGAACGAAATATATATATATATATATATATATATATATATATATATATATATATATATATATATATATATATATATATATATATATCTCGACCAATCAAAAGCTGCTTATGAAGAAAAATCGTATACGTACTGGAAATGATAACTGAACTCATGGATGACTACGTTTGAGAGGAAAAGTATACATGACATCAATAATAAATGTCTTTCAATCTGACCACGTTTATTTTAAACTCACTTATAAATGATTTACATATTATTGTCAAAATCCCCAAATGACAAACATTACATTTTATTAACGCTGTTTGTGATGTCAAGAACATTTACAGGACAAAGGATATATATTATCTTATTTCGTGCAGCACATAGACAGTCGTCTAAAGAGTCATTCAACACGAATCGAAACGAGTATTTTATCCAATGAAAACAATTTGTTTGCAAATCTGAGTGTGTTGATGCAAGTTACAAATGAAAGAAAACATAAAACCCTTAAGAGTGATCGGTTTCAATGCCTAATGAACAATAAGACGGCCATTTTGTATGCAAATTGTGCTGGGTTTAGAGCCCCGTAGTGGCTGTAGATTAATGCAGCGTAATTAAAAAATGACGTCGTTAAATGATGACGGAGAACTAACGCACTCAACAAACACAATTTAATTAAGCATTTTTTTTCGACAATGTTATAATATCACTTGTTTTCAAATTTTATACACATTGAGTATGTTCATTTAAAAAAAATGTTTGTTTTGTAAACGGACTCATTTCATGCATCAAATCGTTCTTAAAAAGTATATAGATTTTTTAAATAAGAGATTTTCTTAAATAATATGAATCATAACTCCATCATTTTCAGAGTTAGAAAAATAAGTATATTTAAGAATGACCTACTCATTGACAAGAATTCGAATCCTTATATCATGCAATTATAAATTTGAGATGATTGTAACGCATCTTATAAAGAAGCTGGAATACAATTTGTAAAGTGAGTGGCTGAATCGCTCAGATGCATTAAATTATGCGATATACTAATAGAATATAATTTATAAAACTAAAAGTGGTATAGCATTATATCGCATTACATGTTATTAACAACTTTTCTTGTTTAGAAATATATGTGAGAAGCTAATAACAAAGTGTACATTTGACTAAATATTTGGTTATCCCTATTTTCTGTCAGTTAGCCTTCACTTAAATCTTAAATCAGTTCGTGCTCATTACATAACGTAAAAGACATGTTCTGCAGATAAATAATATATAAAACATTTTTTTAAAACGTTTTATTCTGCATGACAAAAATTATGACTTACAAATTACACCATCTAGGATTTAGTTTTATTATTATCACGCTAATGCTTGTATACAAATTATCTCATATTTTTTACCACATTTATTTAGCGCCCTTTTCATACTCGAGATGTGCGTTCAAAGGCGCTTTACATTTTGTTCCCTGATCGCTGGGTCATAAGTCGTCCGTTAACATCTTGGCGCAGTATGCAGCCACGGCACATTGGCTTATTTCCCTCGAACCCGGGACCTCTCGATCCAGAGGCCAGCGTCCTACCATTAGACCACTGCTCGTTGTTGTTAATCGAAACTCTTGTCTGTCACACTCGCGGACTCATCTTGATAAGATCATTCACATGACTGGACAAGTAACAAGTAAATTGATAATTGGACAATTGAATTATTTCCATTACGCAGTTTAGAATTACACAGCTAAAACGAACGGTTTCCGAAATCGCATTGATGTTTTTTTTTATAACGGAACGTACTTCGATACACTTTTGTAAAGATCTTTATATCTACTAGTGATTTTAATTCTAACGCAGTCGTCGTCGTAATTAGTTGTATTCCTTTTGACAATTATTTCTACAATCATTACATAATACGATGTCTTTTTTAATGCAAAGCTTTTCTCCACGTAAGTGATCAGTTTCACACGTCTTTAAAACACATACCAGTAATATTTTGAAAATAATTGATGATAATCATGCTCTGTGCGTTATTGAGTTGTTCATGAAATATTCTACACTCGTCTTCAGTAAAGAAGAAACCAGTTTCACGTACAAGTAAAGTTATTATAAAAATAAAGTCTATCCAGTGTGAACAAGGACGTCAATCATCAAAAAAGCAAACATAATTATTCTTTGACAATTAATAAGATTACGTAATATCAATTATTTTTATCTATTTTTAATATGCAAGAACTGTCGCATGCGATTGACAAGGAATCCAATAAAAGAAATTAAGCGCAAATGTGATAAGTCATTCGAACGAGCTACCCTAAAGTATATAATGTTGTAGACATGAAGCCTTTATTCATTTTAGAGATGCCGTGACGCTAACAGAACAATAGGTCGTTAAATGATGTCCTTCAATACGTCGTATGGGCCCCATATCTGATTCGGCGAACACCTTAACCATCAAAGTAGTCGTGGTTATATCTTTCAAGTAAAATTAATCAATGCACTTTTGAATAAGTTTTCAAAATGACAGAGGCAGGAGTTGATTTGTTTGAACCATTCATTGTTCCTCCTTATTCGTTGGAACATATTAAATCATATTTTGAATGTATTGTTCGGCTGTTTCAATTGAGAATCATGGCAGCTGTTTTGCGTCTTTCTACGGAGGTAAGGCAGAAAGAAGTTATACGTGAGTTGTCAGTATTAAACATAATAACGGTCTTTAGATGGAAAACGTTCAAATTTAGAAAGTTATTACAACTACTGTTCCCCATTTTATTTTGAAAATTAAGTTTTATTCGAATGTTAATAGTCGTCATTAGTGTAGCTTAATATGTATCTAGTTTAACATATAGATGCCATTAGAGTCGCGTGTGTAAAACCAGTATTTTTATCAAATTAAAGCAAACTAAGTCGGACGAACGATTTCTAATCAAAACATCACTATCCCATTAAACAGGTACACAACTAAAGGAAGTTTGATCAATATTAGATGGCCACGTTTGTGGAATATCTCTTAAGTACATGTATATATTGTGAATACATTTTAGTGCAACTTTAGTAGCTGTGTTTTTCAGCGAAATTTTCCTTTTGAGATGTGTATGCGTTTAAATACTAAGAGTACATTCTAATTAACACTGTGTGATATTTTGGAGATAAACTAAGAAACAATTATTGTGCAATTTATGTTTATACCTTCTGAATACAAACACACATACGAACGAGCGAAAGAACGAATGAACAAACGAACAAAATAATGATAACATTAGCACTTAACCCTTACAGTGCGGAAACCGAGTTGTGAAGGCCTTTGCAAACAGTTTGGATCCAGATGAGACGCCACAGAACGTGGCGTCTCATCTGGATCCAAACTGTTTGCTATTCTGATAGTATTCTTTGAAAAAAAATCGAAGAAAATGCTAATTTTAGAAATTTAGCAGACGACATTTTAGCAGACGACAAATTTCCCAGCATGCAAAGGGTTAAATGATGTGTCATAGAATTGGAAGTAAAGCAATTAGCGGTGCTAGATTTAAAACAAAAGATCACTTTTATGGTAGTTTACAATAGTCGTAAATGCCTGAAACATACTTTGTTCAGTTATTCTTAATTGGCAATTGATACATGTAACATATGTTCGAAACTTTAAAGTTATATATATTTCTATATGACAATAAACCATAAACATAAACAACGCCGACAAACGGTAAGAAAGATTGCGATCTAAAAAGTATAGTATTGAGCTTATTTGAACATGCTATCAGCGAAATGGGTTGAACTTTAAGTGCTATAATAAAAAAAGGAAAATAAACCTATTAGTTCAGACTGAAAGTAAATTAGTAAGAGATCATAATTTGTTAATAGTAATGTAATTATTGACAACGATGTTTTCGTGAACGATGATTACAATTCATTGTTATATGGTTAATTTATAGTAAAATAAATACGCAACGTAGTAGATACAACGCAGTAGATATAACAAATATACGTATAATGAAACAATCTACTCAGATGAGCGTACATCACGTCGCTTTGTTGAAATGCTGCTATTCGATTGTTAATCATACATCAGTTTTTATTTGTTTTATTGAATTTATATAGTAGTGTCGAGCGTTAAATAAACAAAATGTAACATCATGCGCAAGTCACATTGTTAATATTACTTACTATATAAATGTTCAAAGGCGATTTCTCTACACATAACATGTATCTTAAAACATAAAACATCAGTCAGGTAGTGTCATAAGCAACTTAACAAATGAACGTTCTTCCGTTATAATGCTGCTCACAATTGTGAAAACGCTCCGAAAATGTTGCTCATAGAAACAACTTTGCACGTCTATTGACAGATAAATGTTGTAAACTTCTGGGCAGGACTCGGTGTAAACTCAATTTATCCTAATATAGTCATGAGCATTCCCATTATTGTAAAAACGCGATTATTTCATTGATGTATAGACGTACGGAAATTTCAAATCAATGCATACAGCGCTGTCAATGCTTCTATACGGCGCTGTCAATGCTTCTACAAGCAAAACTTGACTTGTCGCTACAGCTTCGGATGAGACAAAAGCTTAAAACGATATTGAATGACTTTTCAATGAATGTGTAGCTATTTGTGATTTCAGAACAAATAAATAAAACTTTTAAGTCATTGATTCAGATTGAATAATGCGTCTGCGTGATTGTTGTTGTCGGGGCTAATGCGTACTTGACGTCGTTAAAAGTGTTATATGGCTAATATTGAGAATTCAAGTTGTATTTATCGTTAGCTTAGAACGCGAATTCACGCGTGGGATAATATTTCAGTGAAAATCTTAATAATTTATGTAACTATCGATGAATCAATATGGTAGTATATAAACCCAGACGAGCTCAGAAAAGTATGCTATTGGCTACGGACATCACTTAGTTCTTATTTAGTTTTCAAAATCGGGATTGAAAATAAGCGCCAATAATTGTTTAAATTATTGACAGTGTTGAACAAATAGAACTCACAATCAGATAGCCAATTGACTTCTACAAGTGCTTTGCGTTTACAAACAGATGAATGACAATTTATTTGACTACTGGAATGGAATAACAATTACTAGAAACAGTTGTTTGTAATACCAGATAAATCAGTGTAGAAGAAATTCATTCACGCTTTCACTATAATATTATTAAAAATATTAATTAAAATTCAAAAAATAGTTTGTGAAGTTCATTTTGCATTTGGTATTGAAAACATTATAATATATTAGGAATACCGAACACATAAGGCGCAATAATGAATGTTGAAACAATTATGACAGCCACAACGGACGCAGAGGCAGCCAAACGCAGATTGGCTTTTCAGAAAAGCTTCAGTCAAGAGGTAAGTTTAACCCATTTATGCCCAGTGGACTCTTCCATCCTTCTAAATTGGATCAATTTATTTCCAAAATTAGGGATGTCTAGTATATTTATTTCTTTATTTAGAATATTTCTTACAGATATTCATTGACGCAAACAGCGCAGACCCTGATGAGACGCCGCATGATGCGGCGTCTTATCTGGGTCTACGCTGTTTGCCAATGCCTTTTTTCTAGACGCTAGACTGGGTTAAACAAACTAATATTTTCTTTACATTATTCAAGCTCAAGAGTATTAGTTAACATGTTTTAACAAAATGCACATATTCTGTTTTGAATCAGTAGCACTTTTGTCGAAAACTTGTTATTTTACTGTAAACAAATAGATTTAACTATATTATTGTTCTAGTGCATGGCTTAACAGCAAATGTCCCTTGATTTTAATCAAAAATTATATCATCATAGACAGATGTTTATCAACTAAGATGCATACATTATCGAAACGAATGTTCATTCCTGCATGAACAAAAAGAATAGTTAATGCAAAGTCCAGTAAAGAATAATGTAACTAAAACATGTACACACAGGTTCTGTGACTTACTAGCAATGACATGTAATAATGGATTGCCCTATCAGAAATTGCTGCTAAACCCCATGCATCGGGAGTTTTCTTCCTCTGTGATAACATTAAATGTTGAACATAGCAATCGTTAAAATGACGACTTACCATTAAATAAATAATGAAAATGTTTGATCAAATTGCAAAAGTAGCTTCAAAAACTAAACGTTGTTTACCTGTCAACAAATTCTTAACCCATTTAAGCCTAGTGGACTCTCCCATCCTCCTAAATTGGATTAATTTATTTCCAAAATTAGGGATGTCTAGTTTATTTATTTCTATATTTAGAATAATTCTTACAGAAATTCCTTTAAGCAAACAGCGCAGACCCTGATGAGACGCCTCGCGGCGTCTCATCAGGGTCTACGCTGTTTGCCAAGGCGTTTTTTTTTTTCTAGACGCTAGGCATAAATGGGTTAAATATAAAACATAATTTTCACAATTAATGGACACATACGTTTGCAATAAAAATTACACCATTTTTTTATCAGAATGCGCTAATTCGAGGCTACATGTTCGAGTTTTACGTAAAGCCTCTCTGCGAAGCTTTTTCCTTTTATAGAAATTTGCGTGTATAAGTTTAAAATCGACCTTTGCACGCGCAGCAACTTTGAATCTCGAAAAGAACATCATTAATTCGTTGTCTTCAGAATTAAAATCACATATATATGAGCCTTGCAATATGAAAATGGGTTTAATGCATTTGCGGAAAGTGTCGTCCCAGATTAGTCCGCACAGGCTAATCAGGGACGACACTTTCCGCTTAAACTAGATTTTTGCTAAAAAGAGACTTTTTTAAGACATAAAATATCATAAAAGCGGAAATTGTCGTCCCTGATTAGCCTGTGAGGACTGCACAGGCTAATATGGGATAACACTTTACGCGCATGCCTTAAACCCCCTTTTTCACAGAGCACAGCCCATATATAATCCCGTTGTAGATATTCGTTGTCTCTAAGCTTGATATCTTTATGATTGTTGTCTCTTACAGCTCTCATTAAAATGCTACTCGAGAACATTAGAGTTCTTAACCTATTTATGCCCAGCGTCTAGAAAAAACGCCTTGGCAAACAGCGTAGACCCAGAGGAGACGCTGCATGATGCGACGTCTCATCAGGGTCTGCGCTATTTGCTTAAAGGAATTTCTGTAAGAACTGTCTAAATATAGAAATGAATATACTAGACATCCCTAATTTTGAAAATAAATTGATCCAATTTAGAAGGTTGGGAGAGTCCACTAGGCATAAATGGGTTAAAATGCTACTCGAGAAAATTAGAGTCCTGAATGAAGTCAGTTATAACACAATGCATACGAATTACTTTCAACTCAATCTAACCAACCAAGCGATATGTCCTATATGAATACTGCATGCGGCTACATTTGTTGCTTGCAAACTTGCTTCTATAGAAAGAGCATATTATATAATTGATAAATACTTACAAAAAATAATTAATTATTATAAACACAGACCAGAACCGTGACATTTCCTTATCATGTTCAAAAATATGTTCTTTTTATGTAAACTATTAAACAATAAATAATGAGTACTGTATATTTAATGCTACCTTATACAATCTTTTCGTTTTATAGTATGCGATATTAAAATTAGAATAATGGTTTGATAATTTTAAATATTTTCTTAAAATATTATTTGAAAATCTCAATATCTCTATAAAGGGGCCGTCGACTATGACATAGTTTTTCTCTATAATTGCAACCGGATATTTAGCTAAATGCGAAAGTTATGTCAAATAATTTACCTCTTTAGTAGATTACTTTGAACGATGGACAAACATGACGGAGTAAAGAGACGCATAGCTGAAATAAGACCCGGATGATTCATTAACAAGACCAACAACATTTATTCAGCAATAGTTTCAAGTTTCAATTTGTTTATTGCAACATCGGCAAATGCTTTTAACCATTAACATACAAGTAAACCAAATATAGTCAAAGTGCATCAGTACAACTCAAATAAAATCATGTAAATGAACTCGAACTACAATGAAGTATTCAACTCGAAGAGAGCAAAATAATAATAGTTAGACTAAAAACTTAGGATTTTATTTAATATTTTTTAAGAAGCAGCAAAAGCTTGTTATTTCTCCTCACGGAATTTCATGGCATCAATAATTAATTTAGTAACATTGTTTATGAATTTATAACTCTGACGGGTGAGTTTTTAAATGTCAATTAATTTGGCCAATTTGGTCGAATACAATTTTTGTTCGTAGATCTTTATTGATTGGGAATTATATATGTGAAAGATTTCGGTGTGTTTTCAATTTCCTTTTTTTTAGACTGTTGATATTGTTGTTTTCTTCTTTCTTTCTAATTGTGATGCAAAATTGATGAGAGTAATTCTGGGATTGAGCAAATCAACGGTGGATAAACATCGAGTATATTCTAGATTAATTATCGTGTAATGTATAGAAATTTTATATTTATGCTTCATTTTGGACGAGTCGGTTTTGTGTTTTTCCGAACTTCACAAGCTTAAATGTAATTTAAAATGGTATAGTGTAAAGATATGGTATTAAGTAATATCACGCTGGGTATGCGTATACTTTGATAACAGATGGCACTTCGATACCAGATAACAACAAAAGCCACGCGCGAGAGGTAAGTTCATCAGTTTTTTTTTAAGTTACATCATAAAGATTAGTTTTTTAGACAAGGCGCATGGTCGAGTTTATAAATGGTGTATCCTTTTCTATTGCAAAGAAAAAAATCACGGAAGAATGGTAGATTTTCCTCCAAAAATAGAAAATTCGGTCGGAAAACAGCATAAACTGGATGAACAGTAAACATTTCAACAAAATAAAACTACTTAGAAATATTGTAAGAAATTGTTTGATATTCCAGCATGTAAAGTAGTCACGGTGCTTCAAATACTGAAATTTTGATAGTATTCAATAGAATATAAACGAAGATAGAGAATGTTTTAATAGGTGGTATTCATGAAGTTGCGGATACTTTGATTCCCGATATAGGGCACTTCGGATATCATAGACTTTCAACAAATTGGGCACTCTGATAACCGAGTTTTATCTTCTACCTGAAATGCATTTATGTATATTATGGCTATTCTTACCAACCATTTTGAAGTACGAATCAATTTGAATTGTCAAGCCCGACACATTTGGAATCTATGCATAACGTAATTACATACACCTGTAAAATATAACCAATGGTGTTGTTCGTTTTCAAAAGTATAATTACTATTAATTTATATAATTAATATTATAAGTGCACATTTTAAATAAGATTTGAATGCTTATTTCTGAAGTCATATATTTCAAGTGAAGACCGAAAATAATTGTCTAAGTAATCATTTTGTTTTTACGTGGTAAATTGAGATTAAGAGAATTGAAAATACAACGGATCATGTGGATCAACACGACTGTGTTCAATTGAACTTATAGCAGGACTCTAGATAAGGGGAGCAAGGGGTCTTAAAGCGGCCAATACACCTCATAAAATCCTTTGTCATTGGTGCTCATTAGAATCGCATCATGAAGACTGTACTAGTTAATGCGTAACCACAAAATTTAAAAGAGATTGGAAAACTCCATTTATATTGAGCTCTACTAATAGGAAGCACTTCCCTTTACACTTCCCTTTCCATTCTATTATCATGCCAAAGGCATATGAACATGTTTCGATAATTTGTTTTTAATTTACGTCTGTACATACATTTTTATTTATTGCCTGCTTACTATAACAGTATTCAACCGCGAATTCTGCATTTCTGATTCACTAAATAGAGTGTGTTATATCTGGTAAAAAGTGTCCAGTTATCTGGAATCGAAGTGCCATTTTTTCAGATGATCGGTAAAAGAAGTGTCCATGAAAATTTGGCATCCGACTCTGAAAACATTTGAATTTCCTCAAATACGTTAGTTAAATTAAATTTAACATGTTGTAACATTAAAGGACATATTGATCTTTTATTTCGATTAGTTGGCACGTTCTTGATTTATTTCCAAGTATTTTTATTTTGATGACATACGTACTGATCATCGAATTCATGATGATTATCGATAAAATGTTATCTTTTTTTTATAATCCATTTTTTTCTCACGAATTTCTTGCTCCGCAATACGAAGTACAATGTTACGTGTCTGAAAACCAAATGAACAGAACATAAATGCAAAAAAGCTGAAGAACTGAACTCTCGCGCGTTGCTTTTGTTGTTATCTGGTATCGAAGTGCCATCTGTTATCAAAGTATCCGCATACCCGGCGTGAATATTAAAACCAAACAATTTTTATTTTCGGAAATGAATGATAGAATTAAATTTTTTAGGGAATGGATGAAACACGGTTCAATACTGTCATGGATATATGAATTGGAAATCATACGATACCTTTTCAAAGATTACGGCCGGCAATTGTTGATTAAAAATACTTACATTTTATTGTGATCTTATACGACGAAATTTAAAATGATGGGTGAAACGTATCTAAGGGTTGAAATGAAGCCTATTACACGAGAATTTAGTAAAAAAAAAGTTTTAAATTAAATGTAACTTTCTAAGGGACAACATATGCGTAAAAATACACATCTAAGTGGTACAGGGTAAAGTTGGCAATATTTAAACACAAGCGGTTTAATAGTCCTCTATACCATGTGGTGGACTTATTGTCAAATACATGTTGCAAATCAATGCAGCATTGTGATTTTATTTAAGAACAGCACATTATATAAAGCCGTGCTCTGTGAAAAGGGGGTTTAATGCATGTCCGTAAAGTGTCTTCCCAGATTAGCCTGTGCAGTTTGCACAGCCTTATCAGGGACGACTCTTTCCGCTTAAACTTGATTTTTGCTGAGAAGAGACTTTCTTTAAACAAAAATATAATACAAACGGAAAGTGTCGTCCCTGATTAGCCTGTGCGGACTGCACAGGCTAATCTGGGTCTACACTTTGCGCAGATGCATTAAACCACCTTTACACAGAGCGCGTCTCAAATATGGTCGTGTTAATTCATGTTCATTTTAAATAAAGATTGAGATGAATCTTACAATTTAAATTTAATCACAAATCAACTCAAACAACAAATCAAGACAAATTTCATATCAAATAAAAAGCACACTTACAACGACCCAACCAAAATTGTTTGAATATGGTAGTTGTTGATTCTTGCCGCGGAAGGTACCATTTTGTTTGTAAAAAATGCTGTTGCAAACGTGCTGTGAAAGTATTAAGCACGCAACAAAGCGCACTTCTGTATATAACAATCTCATAATTGTTCACCCTGTTATAACATGAAATCGAATTTTGAGTTTCATATAAAAACCTTTTTATTTAATTCGCACAGATAAAGAAATATTCTGGATATTGTCAGTTTAATAAAACAGCATAAAATATATCATGAGGGTTGAGACATTGACGTAATGTTATATATATAAAAGCTGCGTGTATATAATTAATTATAAATCCGCGTCATGCGAACATGCGTCTTATGACAAAAGCGACCAGCGTAGCTTCCGAGACGACAAAACCTTACCTTACTTAAAAATGAAGATGGTAGCCTGTGACCATACTGCGCGAATCCCATTTAAAGTGATTTTATGGGCATCTAACAGTATATAGGTGTCTATCGCAACCGTTGTTTATTTTTGGTGTTTTCACTTCATATACACTTATATTTGTTTATGCAGCACCAACATACTAAAACAATTTCCCGGAAAGAGAAAAATAATCAATTTGAATATCAACCGTACTTTCTTTTTGACAACTGACGACAGATATGATTCGATGTACGATGTGAGTCTAAATGTAGTTTTCATGCAGATTCGTTAGAACGACACAAAGACACAATTTTGTTTTACGGATCATTTTGGCTTAGAGGACTGGGGAGTCATGTAAAATATCGAAAATAACATGTATTTTATATAAACAACTGGTAGCAAGATGAGTTGTAGATAATTGGTCAGTTACCACATTTTAACTAATTCTTTTGACCTGTTAATTCTTTTCAGCTCATTTCAACATTGAAAAATGCTCATAATATCACTTTAAATTAGACCCATTAACTAATGACGTGGGTCATATTTCTGCACGCTTGGATTTCCCTAGACCAAATCATAGGAATGTGATGAACAAGCCTTAATGAAATTTTTGTAGCCTTTACCAGTTTGCAAATGATTGTCGTTATTTAATACTGATAACACGTTAAGAACATGTTTTGTGAATCGTGCAAATCAAGTCCGCGCCTAAAAACGGTCCCAACCCGATCATTTACAAACCGATTATCGGGCATACTGCCCCATTCATTAACTATTTGTTGCACGAAATTCTATATTAGTACAAATCGTTAAGATTCTTTCAATTACGATGGATTGCGTTCCTGATGAATGGCGTTTGAACAAATTGACTTTTTGATATTGATATTGGACCTATTGTATTCTGCCAGCCTCCACAACACTATTAAATTTACTCGATCAATTAACAAAACACATTAGTACTTAA